>NC_081413.1:257691981-257991981 GCF_030272615.1 Cryptomeria japonica
CATACCAGACTGATACCAAATAGCATCAATCAGTTTTATGTCAGAGGGGCAAAAACCCCTAATCTGTCTCTGAGGTACTCAAATGATTCTTTAGGCAAAGGTTTAGTGAAAATGTCTGCAATCTTCTCTTTAGTGTTCACATAAACCAGTCTAACTTCATTTTCTTCCACCTTCTCCTTCAAAAAGTTATACTTGATAGATATGTGCTTTGTCTTAGAGTGAAATACCGGATTCTTTGATATGTCTTTAGCAGCAGAGTTATCACAGTGAATAACTACTGGTCCAATGCAATGCACTTTTATGTCCTTCAACATTTGCTTTATCCATAAAACTTGTGTACAGTTAGTAGCAACAACAACATACTCAACTTCACTAGTAGATAAAGAAGTACATGATTATTTCTTGTTGATCCATGAAATAAGTTTCTTTCCAAGAAAGAAAGCTCCATCGGAAGTACTTTTCCGGTCATCAACATCACCTGCCCAATCTACATCTATATATGCACATAAAGTAAAGTCATCATCCTTAAGGTACCACAAACCATATTCAGATGTACCTTGAAAGTATCTAAAAATTCTTTTCACTACACTCTCATGATTTTCTCTAGGATCACTTTGATATCTTGATGCAATGCAAACAACATTCATTATATCCAGTCTAGTCTAAGTCAAATATAGCAGACTTCCAATCATAGACTTGCATCTTGTAAGATTTACCGGTGCAGATTCATCTGTCCTTGTCAATTTCTCACTTGTAAACATAGGAGTACTAATCGATTTAGAATCTTCCATACCAAATTTCTTCAACACCTCCCTAGTATAATTAGTTTAACAAATGAAAATACCTTTATCAGTCTAAGTAATCTGCAAACCTATGAAAAATTTCATTTCTCCAATCATAGACATTTCAAATTCTTTCTCCTTCCATGCACAACTTATCTTCACCTCCAAAAATATTGTCATCAACAAAGACCTCAATAATCAATATATCATCATCAGTGACTTTATAATATAGATTATTGTCAGCATTACCTTTAGTGAAACCAAGCTTCAAAAGATATTTATCTACCTTGCATACCAAGCTGTAGGTGCCTATTTCAATCCATATAAGGCTTTCTTTAACCTGCAAACCATGTTTTTATCATCTGAAAGTGAAAAACCATTAGGTTGCTCAATATAAACTTCCTCATCAAGATTCCCATTCATAAAAGAACACTTAACATCCATCTGATAAACCTTGTAGTTTTTATGTGCAGCATAGGCAAGAAATAATCTTGCAGCTTCAATCCTAGCTATAGGTGCAAAAGTTTCACCATAATCAATTCCTTCCTTCTGATAATATCCTTTACAAACCAATCTAGCTTTATTTCTCACAACTTGTCCATCTTCATTTAACTTATTTCTAAAAACCCATTTAGTTCCAATAACATTCTTATTTTTAGGCCAGGGAACTAAAATCCATGTGTTATTCTTCTCTATCTAATCTAATTTTTCTTCCATAGCTTTCATCCAACATTCATCTTTACATGCTTCAATTGGTGATACCTAGGAGTCTTCTGACTCTTTGTTCCTCTTTCCCATTCTTCAGTTACTGTTGAATTTTCTGATGCTGCCGGAGTAATTGGTTCAATATTTTGTTCCGGTAAAGGTGTTATGGTTCAGTTATGATCATTTCCACTGTCGGTTCTTTCTCATAAACTCTTATTTGACTTCCATTTTTCTCATCCACCTTGACATTAGCACTCTCCACAATTCTCTACAATCTCTTGTTATAACATATATATGCTTTGCTTTCATTAGAATAACCAAGAAATATTCCTTCATCACATCTAGGATCAAATTTGTCAATAAAATCATCTCTCTTGATATAACATTTACTACTGAAGTACTTAACTGTAGGTGTATTGCCAAACCATAATTCATAAGGTGTCTTACCAGTTTCTCCTTTGATATGTACTCTGTTGAATGTATAGACTGTTGTGCTCACTACTTCTCTCCAGTATATATGAGGTAGATTAGCTTCCATCATCATGGTTCTAGTAGCATCCAAGATAGTTATGTTCTTACTTTGCACAACTGCATTCTGCTGAGGTGTCCAGAGAGCAGAAAATTGTCTCCTTATGCCATGCTTCTCACAAAAGTTAGTAAACTCACCATATGTGAATTCTCCACCATGATCTGACCTTAAATACTTAATCTTCAATCTTGTATCAGTTTCAACTTTAGCTTTAAAGATTTTAAACTTTTCAAAAGCCTCAGATTTCTCCCTTAGAAAAGTAACCCACATCATTCTAGAATAATCATCAATGATTAGCATAAAATATCTATCACCTTGAAAACTTTTAATTCTAGTAGGGCCACACAAATTGATGCAGAGAGATCAACTCTGGAACTCTCCCTAAGGATTAAATCAACTCAAGGAGACACATCAAAGGATCCTCTACATGCTAGGTGATTCAAAACCAAACTCAACTCAACACACCCAACCAAGGATAACATCAAAATGGTTTGTTCCAACACCTCTATTGGTCTTAACACATCCCAAACACCATAAGACAAGGTTCTACACACCCCCAAACTCAGACTCAAACTCATAAACCAAACTTGCTTTTCTAGGCTCTATTCCTTGTAGCCTCCAAATCGGGTATTTTCAACTTTTCTCCAAATCATCCCAAAACACTTGACAAAAAAATTACATATTTAGACACCCATTTGGATGTTACAAAACATATCAGAAAATAAATATAGGTTGTTTTGGACGGACCCTTTGCTGTCCTCAAATGTGCCCCTTTTTAGCCTTAAAAACCACCCACTTTACAAAGGAAGTACCAACAAAACTTAACACCAGATTAAAACCTTTTGTACAGTCTCTTATTATGTTCCCAAACCAAGGATTTTTCAGGTTTTAGGTCTAGTTTGCACTCCTAGATACCCAAACACCAAAAAACCTCACTAAATCACCCTTTTCCTTAGGGCTTTCTAGAAATATCACTTCCAATCACTTCCAAGGCTAAACCAAAGTTCAAACACCTTTAAAATGGTGTGTCTAGACACTTCAATACATAAAATACCCCCCTTGTTCAATTAGATTCTCTGCTGCTACACTCTAGCCTTCATTTTCACTCATTTCCAGTCACTTTTCTTCAACTTTCATGCAACTTTCATGGTGTACACCTGCACTCTTCACTCCTTCCTCTCAATAATGGGTTAGTAAACTATTGTACATGTTATTTGGCATCCATCCTATGAGAATCAGACCTGTACATTCATAGGATGGATCCTTACATGCTTGGAAATTCACAAATTAGTGAAAAAATCACTGTCTTTTCTGGGACAGTTAGCAATAAATAAAAATATGATACTTCCAAGACTTCAATAATGCACTCAATACATCAAAGGAATAACCAATAAACCCCCAATGTATAGCAATGATGATCCCTTAGCCTTTCAATGCAAAGAAAGCATGAAAAAACAAGGATTTGACAGCAAATAAAGAATTTTTTAATTAATTTTCTGAGACAGTCCGTACAAGTCCGTACCAGCATCATCCAACCACACAAAAATTACTTTAGAGACTTTATAAGACCTTCCCCAACCAACTCCAACCAATCTCCAACTAATCCAAGTGATTAAAATGTCAAAACAACTCTAAAACTTATTTCCCACCAAAACTGGAACTAGTTGTTGAAATTCAAAATTTGAATTTTCAACTTTATTTCTAATACTTTTAATCAACTAAAACCTATCCCATTCAACTTATTTTGACATAATAAGATCATTCAATCACAATAAACTCCTATCCAACCTATCTAGACTCCATCATCCTATTACATTGCATTTTGGTCCTTAGGCCTTTATCAGGACCTTTAGGATTTTTACATAATTTATTGAATTCAACATTACAATAGGCCATTATAGGCTTCAAAACATTCCAATTGACCTCTAGTGATGTCATATCACTCTCCTTAGTCCTTGGTGTCCTCCTTTGTTCATTTGCCCTCCTGGATGCTCCGACATCACAAATTAGTATGAATAAGATCAAGAACATCATTAGATTTGTCTTGTATACTCTTAAAAGAGGTTCTAACCTATTTTCCCATTTAACATTCTTTACATACCGGATTATAGGGCTTCACAATCTTAGGTATATCTCTAACTGCCTTAGTTAAACTGATCTTTACCATGCAATCAAAATTCACATGACATAGCCTTTTATGCCATGGCCAACTCTCATCAATTTGTGAAATCAAACATGTCTTCTAACCGGAATTCAAATGAAATATATTACCTTTTGTCTGAGTACCAGTTGCAATCTCCAATCTAGATCTATTAATGATTTTGCATTTTCCATCCTTGAATTATAATTGAAATCCCTTATCCACCAATTGTCCTACACTCAAACGATTATGCCTTAAAACTTCAACATAATAAACATTATCCGTATTGTGTTTACCATCTAATGATATAGTTCCTTTTCCTTTGATCATACATGCTTTGTCATCTCCAAATCTAACCAGACTGCCATCAAATGCTTGCAAAGATAGAAACTTCCTTTTATCTCTAGTCATATGATGTGAACATCCACTATCAATTACCTATTCATCCTTACCTTCAATTTTAGCAACCAGAGCCTTCTCTTCAGGTACATTCTCTTCCAGTGTCGGAACATCTTCCTTGATAGCCAAGAACACCCATTCCTTTCCATTGTCAGAACCACTAGCAGAGTCTTGTGTTGGTTCATCATTAGAATCAGTCACGCCTTCCTCATCCACAATGTAGCATGATTTATCTTTGGTTTTCCTGTACTTATTTATTCTGATATCCAGGGTTAGGCTTAAAATATCTTCTAGCTCTCTCTTCAAATCTTGAATTCCTTTCAGGACATCTAGATGCAAAATGACCTATCTTATTACATGCAAAACATTTAAAAGGTGCTTTTCCTTCATACTTACTTCCTACCAGTCCTTTAGGTACTCTTCTAGAAAATAGGGCTTCAAATTGCTCAAATTTTTCATCTTCTCTCTTCATATCATCCAATTCTTTTTCTTAGAAAGCTTTCCAATCTTTCTTGCCGGTTGATGATGTGAATGCATGAAAAGCAGGTTCAGACTTCACAGCTCTAGAAGGTCCAAATTATTTAAGCTCAAAACTAGATAATTTCCCAACTAAGTTATCTCTATTGATAGAAGTATTAGCCATTGTTCTTAATTCATTAATTGTAGTAGCCTTTATCTTATAAGTCGGTGGCAAAGCTCTCAAAACTTTAAAAACTATTTCGTCTTCACTCAGAGATCCACCACAACATTGAATACAGGCATAACAATTTCATTTACCCTTTCCATGAATGCAGTAATCCTTTCATCTTCTTCCATCTTCAAGTTTTCATATCTCACCCGGTAACCATCAAGTTTAGCAATCTTAACAGTAGGGTCACCTTCATTACGAGTCTCCAACTTGTCCCATATAGCCTTTGTTGTTGATTTGATAGTCAATCCCATTATTTGCTGATCAGAAAGTGCACACAAGAGGGCTTCTCTAGCTCTAAATCATTCTCAAGCTCCTTATCCAGGTTTGTCGGAGGAGGATTGCTAGATGCCGAATTAAAAGGAGTTACTCCATTCTCTATGATTTCCCAAATTTCCTTACTGAGACATCTCAAATGAGTCTCCATCTAAATCTTCCATACTCTGTAATTTGTTCCATGAAGCCTAGGAATATCTCTCCGAAAGACAACACCAGATGAACCAGATGAACTTGAACTGTTAGTCTCCATAGGATCTTCCTCAAGCAGTTAAGCTTCTGCAGAGAGGATCGGGGCTCTAATACCAATTGTTACATAATTCAAATGACCGGAAGACAATTGAGAGGGGGGGTGGGGGTGAATTAGTTGTCACCAGATTACCAAAACCTTAAGCAATTAAAACTTTAATACCAGAACACATAAGATCAATACCGAAATGCATAAACCAATTACTAAAATAGCAGATATACCAATTAAGCACAACCAACAATTAGAGAATAAATACCATCCACATGACACCAAGATTTGTATGTGGAAAACCCGGTAAAGGGAAAAACCATTGTAGGAAGCCTACCCACAGTCAGATAATGCTTCTGCAGTAAGTATGTGATTACAAATGAGGGGCCTGCACTTGCAGGAAGGCCAACAACCTAGAGCACACTGCTCATTACAAAAAGGAGTCTCACTGACTACATAAAAATCCAAACTACAATCCGAAAGAGAGAATTGTGAGATTTTGCCAAGATCTAGAGGTGATAGAAAGCACAAATAAGAGAGAACAAAATAGATGATAGGAATAAATTGTATTCTATCAAGATGCAAAATATGATCAACTAGATCATTACAACATGTTCAATGAATGCTTGTACAAACAATGTAGATGAGCCTGCTTATATAGGCAAGGCTATATGGATATGTGAGCACACAAACATAATATGTGGCTCAATAAGAAATAAGGGTAGGTAGGAAATAGGTGTGGGTAGGTAGGAAAAACAATAAAATATTCCACATGAGGTGGATCACCCACTGAATGTGGAATGGAACAACAAGATCAACACCATAAAAGGTGGAAATTCTCCTACACACACTATCCCAATGTGGTACAAACACCCAAGTGTCTCATACCCAAACTACTATGAAATGCATGAACCTAAGTAAACTTAAGTAAAGTGTAATCATATCCATGACGAATAACTATTTACACCAACACCCCCCCTTAAGTGCAACTTAGGGGAATGCACTAAAGTCTACAATGCAACTAAGCAATGCAAGATGGGTCCCGACTATGAGGCCATGTTAGGTACCCATGTACAAATGCAAATACATGCAAACCAATGCAATGAAATCTCTCACAAAGAGGGGAAAGAGAGAAAAACCCAATGGGAAAAAACCCTCCCCCAAAAGAGAGATAAAATCTATACAAGAGAACTCTCATAGAAGAATGTGAGGAACAAAACCCCATGTGAAGAAAAAGTCCCCCCCATATGAGAGAAGAAGAGAAGCTAGGAAGTCCCCCCTCAATGTAAAATCTGCACCAATGATAGAAGCTCGATGATGTATGAAGAAACTGCTCCATGAACATTGAACAAAATTCCTCCCCTTACGAAGAAACAAAACCAAAGGTGTATCCATGAAATCTCCCCAATCATGAAGGGAAGATGTATGAAAAAAACTCATGATGAATGAAGTCCCTTAAAATTGCTCAAGTGTCCCCATGTCAATGCTGAAAAATACCCCCTCCAAAGGTGGTAAACTGCTCCACACTGCTGAAAAAGGTACTCCAAGATCTAGTGGAGATGAATGTAGAACATGTCCCAAAGACTCACATGTCTCCTCAAAGGATAAAGATACCTCCTCCAACTGTTGTACATAAGTATCCACAATCATGTCAACCTCGAAAGAATGATCATGTAGAGAATGAACAAGAGGGTTAGAGTGTTCCCTCACAACAATCAAAGAAGGATCATCTTCATCAAAGAGAAGATGAATATCATCAATGATGTCTCCCAAATTTGCAACGTAGGACTCCACAAACAAACCTGCAATGTCTGTCAAGTAATCATCCCAAGAATCTGAAGTTGGAAGACATGAAATATCTTGTTGCACTGAATCACAAGAATGCAAAACTGCCGCACTATCTGCATCATCAGGTGCAATAGGTGATCTGATATCAAGGAGGAGATGAAACACAAGGCTCAAGAACGGGGTCACATGTGAGAATCCCCAAGTTCAAGTACCCAAAGTTCTCCTCAAAATCTGAACCATCACAAGAAGTGTGATCATCATGTGTAGAATCATCATATGTGAAATCATCATCATCAACAAAATCTGAAAAGGAGTATAACCGAGATGCACGATCAACCACCCCAGCCACAATGATAGTTATAGTCTCCAAGTCTCTAATGAAAACTGACTCAGGTGTGAACTCCACAATTCTCTTAGTTGCGCCATGTGTGATTTGATAGATGGAAAGGAGATTGTTTGTCAAGTGGGGTACACATAACACATCATTGAAGGAGTTATCCCCAATGACAATAAATCCTTTCCCAATCACATCTATGTACGTATGATTGCCCATCAAAATTTGCGGCATGGTGCAAGGCTCAAATATAGAGAACATAGACTGCAAAGATGCCATATGATGAGAAGCCCTTGAATCTAGAAGCCATCTCCCTAAATCATGACTTGTAGTAGCACAAAAAGCTTTTCATTTTCTTGTCCCAAAAGGGTGATTCTTCCCACTTGTAGAAGCCATGAATGCTTGCCCTTTCCCTTTTGAATGTGAGGAAGTGGAAGTTGATGAATCATCCTTCTTGTAGACATTAGGCAAATAAATGTTATGCTTTTTGAGGATGTGTGTGAGCTCATCAATCTTCTTAGAATGGAAATGATGCTCCTCATGACCAAACTTTTTACAAGGCACAAGTAGGTCTCTTCCTCTTTGGTGAATTTTCCCTCTTGGAAGAGGATGAATCTCCTTGTTGTGGAGAAGGTGATGCTTTGTCCTTAGGCTTTGATTTACATTTCTTCTTGTTTAAGTTGTCCTTTCCTTGATTTCCTTTGTTCCCTTGATTTGCCACTAATGCTTGAGACCGAGAACTCTTAAAAAACCCATGCTTATCAACTTAGTTTGTTTCATCATCAACATTTTGGTGAAAGCATCAAATTTAGGCATTGCGTAGCTTGAACCCATTGTCATCCTATGGGTTTGGAAACTAGAAACAAATGTTGCATATTCTTGTGGAAGTTTGCCCATCAAGTTGAAGATTAATTGAGTATCCTTCTTATCAATGCCACAATCCTTGAGTTGCGCCCTTAACTATTTTGCCTTAGTGACATAATCTTGTATAGTATCAAATTTCTTGGGATCTAACATGGTGAGATCACTATCAATTTGATATCCCCTAATCTCATCAACTTGACCATACAAGTCTTGAAACTTTTTCCAAGTATCCTTGATTAGAGTACATTTCTCAATATGAAAAATGAGATCCTTTGATACATACTTTCTTAAGGTACCAATTGCCATGATATTTTTAGTGAGCCAATCCAAGTGACCAACAAGATCAACCTTAGGATCAACAGGAGTAACATTAGTTCCATCAATATAATGAGTTAGTCCCTTTTCCATAAGTTTACTCCATGCATCAATTTTCTAAGTAGCATAATTATGAGGAGTTAAGAGAGGAAACTTAGGAGAACCCATAGCAGCAAAAAGGAAAAAATACAAGATAGAGAGAGGCACAATCACACAAGACACCCCCCCAAATTACTCAATCAAGAAACCCCCCCCCCCAAAAAAAAAAAAAAAAATCATGAGTTGACACTTTATACTTAGTGCGTGTACAATGGGCCACTTGCAAAACAAGGCAAGGTGGATTTCTGATTTAAATTTTACAACTTCTCAAAATGAGATATAAGAGACTTCAACAAATACTACTAGTGATCTAAATTGAGATCCAAGCAAAATACAAGTACCAAATAGGCTAAAAAATGACCAAATACTGAAAGTACAATTTCTACTCAAAATCACTACAAACAAATGGCAAATTATGAAAGTAAACAAAAATTATGCACTTTAAAAAAAAATGGCACTTGAAAAGGAGTCCATATGAGCCCGAATGAAGCCTCCAAAGTTGTAAAAATTGGAATTTCACGATTTCAAAAAAACCTATATTCGAAAATTAGAAAACTCTTGCACCACTGTACAGATCACAAAATTGTACCCCAAAACAAAAAAAATTGCTCGAACAAAAGAGTCCAGATGAGTGACATATCACTATTTAAACATTGCCTGCAAAATTATAATTTCTAGAAAATTTTCGTCGCAACTTCAAACTTCAAATGCCTCTATATTTGGCCTTTGAAGTCTGATTTGAATGAAACAAAAGGCAAAAATAACTTTCTTAGACCTCCTCAATCCAATGGTGACCTCAGATTTGACTCATCAAGCTTCAATAATAACCTGCAATAGAAAGCTCCAAAATGCAAACCCCAAATAGCATCAAATTTCTCTCAATTAGAAAACCAATGACACTATAATGACTCTAATACCATGTGAGATTTTGCCAAGATCTAGAGGCAATGGAAAACACAAATAAGAGAGAACAAAATAAATGATAGGAATAAACTGTATTCTATCAAGATGCAAAATATGATCAACTGGATCATTTCAAGATGTTCAATGAATGCTCGTACAAACAATGTAGATGAGCCTGCTTATATAGGCAAGGCTATATGGATATGTGTGCACACAAACATGACATGTGGCTCAATAAGAAAAGGATAGGTAGGAAATAGGTGTGGGTAGGTAGGAGAAACAATAAAATATTCCACATGAGGTGGATCACCCACTGAATATGGAATGTAACAACAAGATCAACACTATAAAAGGTGGAAATTCTCCTACACACACTATCCCAATGTGGCACAAACACCCAAGTGTCTCATACCCAAACTACTATGAAATGCATTAAACCTAAGGAAACTTAAGTAAAGTCTAATAATATCCATGATGAATAATTATTTACACCAACAAGAATGAACTGCAATGATAGCATCTCCTATGCCTAAGTACAGTTCCAGTTAAGCTCAATACCGAAGGACTAAATCCTCTTACATACACGCAACTCAATCACCAATGATCGACCAAATCCTCTGCATGAATGATTATTACATTATTCGCTCCTTACATACCCATATATAATCTACAATGAGATTTTACATCATATATATACAAACCCTCGACCACAAACAATAAGGTCAGCCACCAGACAATAGAGCAATTACATAATTACAAAACATGTCGGCCTGAGACCAAACAAATAATATCCAACCCATAAGACATCCCAGAAACACGTCGAGAACTCCAAACAACACGTTACATTAAGCCGGTCCAAAACCTAGATAATATTGAATGCAATTTAGGTCCACACGCTAAAGCGATGATCCCAATCAACCAAGTCTAGAACACGATCACCATTAGCATTCTGAATCTCTACTAGAAGCCACACCAACACCACTTATGCATAATATCAAAAGATCTTCAACAAAGTTCTACCGATGAAACCCTCACCGGATCAACAAACCAAGCTTACCTACATACATGATAGCATCCGATCACCAAATCAAAACCAACTGACTGAACATGAATTTGAGTAGCATGAGTATCAGATCTAAGCCAATTCAATAAGCCAAAACATACCGGAACATACCGGATCATCATGATCTAACCAACCATAAACCAAACAACCTACCGGGATGAGAAGGATACCGATAAAGCAACCAAAACAGCTAGTGTTGACATCAATGACAAAACATTAATGCAACACATAATCAATTCCTCCAAATGGCCATATGTATATGTATATGTATATGTATATGGTAACATCATCTATTAGTTTTCCTCATAACTCATCTTCGAGTAAAAGAAATACTAGATAATTGATTTACAATTATGCATATTTATATTTATTCAACATAAAGAATGAATGTAATAAAACCTAATAGAAACAAATCTAAAACTATATTTTGAATATTACAAACTATAGAAAAAACATCAATACTCCCTAAGAATCAAGTTTTACTTCTCTATGTTGTCTAAAAAATTATATTTAAAATATTTATTACTATTCATATTTCACCCCAAGAAGCCAACATCTGCCCTAAAATCCTAGCATTTGTCTTTGAAATGGAACACCCTTTAAAACTAAGGAACATGCTTGTCATAAAAAAGGGTATGGAAAGGCCTAAAATTAACTTATGCTAATACATTAAGGCATGTGTTCACATACAACGTGGCTATAAAAAGAAACATGTTCTATATATTTTTCAATAGCAAATTACACCTTTATAATCTATCGCGTGCATGGCAACTAATATTCTAAATTCACCAAGAAGAAGTCTTGAAATGTAATTTGTATTATCATTTTTTATACAAGAAATTATACAAACGCGTACATAAATTCATTAGTAACTAGTTCAATGTGCAATTTCTAATTAAAAAAATAACATGAACAAATTCTTAAATCATCACATGAATCCATAAAGTACATATATCGATCTATTTCAAACACTTCTAATAACTCATAAGGGATAATAATTCCCAATTTACAATTTGATCATATATAGAAATTAAAATAAAGCAATGAAAGTAAGATAGGAACTCCCTAAGCTCAAAGAGATATATTCATAGTTCCATCCTTCTAAATTAATAATGAGCAACTTTATCAGTCAACCATGTGGAAATAATATTCACCCCCCATCTTGTTAGGAGAATAGCTTCATGGATTGCAAATAAATATCATACACTCATATTTGGCAACATATAAATACACAAGTAAACATGAATTTCTCAACATAATGAAAAAAAATTCAAGATCCCAAGAAAAAAGGTATGTAAGAGTAAACTAAAAGGTATGTAAGAGTAAACTAAGACTATGTAGTGTCTTCCACTTTGGCTCTCCAAGTCCAAAATGAGTAATTGAGGATATACAATTGATAAAGAGATGCTATCCCTCTCAAACCACACACATGAAAATCAACAATGAATTGACTTAATTAGGTGAAGGGTTCTCCTATTACACATTCACACTCAAAACAACTAATAAATTTATAAAAAATTGCAAGACATAATTCTTGCTTTGTATTGATTTTCCTACAATGAAAATACAATGTTATTCTAAATTTACAATGTTTTCAATCTCATAGGTAACATACATAAATCTGAAATTTGATATAGAACCAGCAACATATGCAAGAGAAAACTACAAGAAAAATATTTATCCTTCACTTTATGTTTTTCTCTACAAACAACTCTCAAATCCTCAATCTTGTAAAGGATTGAAACCACTAGCAAAAAGCCTCAATTTATAGAGTTGAGTAGGAACTAGGAAGTGAAACAACTATTGTTTCACAAAAAAAGGGTAGGAAACCATCCTCAAATCCCACACCAAGATAGGGAGACTGCAAATTAATTTAGAAAATTGCATTAATTGCTCCACTTGAACTACACATGACCACCTCATTCTCAACCAATCAAAATTAGCAACTTATGTAACTTCCTGAGATCTAAAATAGGCATGTTTTTCCAAGTGTACTTGGGTGCCCAAATTTGAAATAAATAAAAGGGAAAGTCTCAACATGAAAGATCATGGAAGGAAAATTTCTCTTAACTTCAATATTGAATTCCAAAATGCAATATTCTAAGCATATGTCTTGAAGATGCCATTGTCATTCAACTCCCAAGAAAGTTGACACGTTAGAACTTAGACAAATAATTAGTAAATATTTAGGCCTTATTACATTATTAATTCACCTAAAATATTACCAACTAAATATTTGCATAAAAATAAAATCAAAATATTTTTGGGTGATGCCCCTGGTTGCTCCTGTAGATCAGACACCTAGGGTAGGAAAATTTTGTGAGCTTGGTATCACAAAATGGAGTTGAATGGTTCTACCATACTTTTAGGTTGTAAACAACCTTCAACAAAATCCATCATTATAACAAGTACCTAAAATTTCTTCTCTCTCCTCTTCCAACACCTAATTGGAACTAGCATCATTCTCCTCTAGCAACTTTGTTCTATGCTTCTCTTCCTTAACATGGACTCTGTTCCACCATAATTTGACCTCCTCCTTCAAATGTTTCTCCACTCATCATTCTTTCTTATCTCACCACTCAATATTCCTCTTCTCTTCTTTGTGGGTTCTAACCCACCCAAGTCCAACCACCTCTACCAAATACATTATGTAATCTCCTCAACAAACACCTCTCTAGCCTCATCTTGTTTTATAACCAAACTCTCTATGCTTGAGTTCTCCATGCTCTCCATCATTCTCATTCCCTTCAAAGGAAATTTTACAACTTCTACTACATCTTCATCATTGCAACATCACCCAAAGTTGCAACCTCTTTCTTTTCTTCTTTCACGTCTTCCCAAACAAATGTATCCATTGTGACAAAATTTCACCACACTCTCTGTAGACACATAAAAAAATTCATTAAAATGTCCTTTTAATTAATCTTAATTTTTCCTACATCATCAAGTGGATCCATTAATAACATTCATTCCTCATTATTTCATTATTCACCATTATACTATTCGTTATATCAATATTCATATCCATATCATTATTCCATTAAATTAATAATATATTCATTTTCCATTATTCCATTAAATGTATTTTATTCTCAAACCCCTCTCATATCCACTCCATCCCTTATTTATCATTTTTCATATCCATCAATTATAGTCACCTAATACATGTGGGATAAACACTCTTCATTTATGCCCTAATCTATTACCCCACATTCATCTTGAAACTTGGATTCCACCCTAAGAACATCTAGATAAATACTCCTCATTTCTAAGCCTAGCAAATATCTCTATCATTTGCATACTTACATTTTGAGTCCTTTCTCTTGCATTCTAGTTTGCATATTTGATCATTGTGTTCATCTCATTGATTTCTCATATCTATTCTATTGCATTGCATTTTATAATCTTCATATCTGTCCATCATAGCTTCTTGTGAACATGCTTATGAAAGCACCCACATTTCAAACACAAGATTTTGATTGGTAGGAGAAAAATGGAGTGAATTTCTATTGCATGCATGTGTGTTTTAGCTTAGATATTTGCATTTGCATGTGTGTGTTTATTGCAGGTACTCCATTGATAAGATGTTGAATCATTTGGATCTTGTACCATAAGATCTCATATTTGATTTTCTCCATCTATATCTGACATGCTCGGTGGGACATGTACTTGTCCTTTTATTTTCTCTTGTTTTTGCTTGGTAGAAGTCTTCACATTCTATCATATAGTTAATGCAATCTTGTTGCAGGTTTGTTTGAAAGTTTTAAATGTCTTGTTTGCAGGTTCGCTCAAAAAAATTTGACACTTTGTTTTGCAAGTTGTGTGAGGGATTCTAAACACCTTATCATGAGGTTGTGCATGTGTTTTGAAACCTTCTTTTTTTGCGTGCATTAGTTGTAATCCAACGTGCTTTGTTTATGCTTGCATACTGATAAAAATGTGCTTGGTTTCCAAACGATTCCATATGCCTTAACAAAGCCCACTCACATTATAATTTGTTTGAAGTATTGTTACATCTGTTATATCTGTTACTTCAACCTTTTTTCATCTCATGTTACAAGGAATATAACTGCAACCCATTTTACACCATTTGCAACCCTCAATCATTCACACTACTCTAAGTACCCTCTACACTGCCTTGAAATCACCAATGCTTCTCTAAGTACCCTCCATGTTGGCCTTTCTCTCTCCACATCTCATGTTATAGCTTTGTAGCCTCCCAAAGACCTTCACATAGCCTCCTTCACCTCTCAAACTACCTTGAAATCATTCTGGCAAATCATTATCAATGCCCCCCCCCCCACCTATCGGTTTTGGGCAAAAAAATATTATGGAAAGAAACGTTATGTTAATATGTAAGGATATGGGCTTACTTTTATTTTTGGAAGCCGTTATTTATGCTCCCACATTGCCTCATTGATAATAAATATATATGTTATATTTCATTATGTCAAATTATTGCCTACCTGCCCTCGTTAAATGCTTGCAAAATCTGTTTGAAATTGCAGAGCCATACGTTGCCTTGCAGAAGCCCCACGTGCCTGTAAAGTCTTTTAACAAATCTATTTTATACATATCCTGCAATCATTTATGTTTGGGGGCAATCATTCTCGCTTGTTAAAGATCATACCTTGAAAACTACTGATATTGTTTGATGCATGACACGTATCAAAGAACTTGTGATTTGAAACTAATTGTTTGATTTCTAGATTAGATAACACTTCAATTGGTGCTTTAAAATTAACCAGTGTCTTATGTCTCTTGAGCAATAGGCTCTTTGTCTTTTACCTTTTAGATGGCTTGCCTCTCAAGACGCTCTTAAGGCTCGGTGGAGGGAATGACCCAAGTGGTAATGAGGCTAAGGCCCAACCCTTCCAAGCCACTATAAATAAATGTGTTTGTGAGGAAACTTGCAGGCAACAGGTGCAGATGTGTCATACCAATGTCTATCTCCCCTAGTACCCATAGTGGTGCATTAAACTTGCAAAGGTTGGGAAGCCTCATTAATTTGAGTGAAATGCCACATGTATGGACACTTGAACGAATGCCCTTACTAGAAACTCATTGTTTTAGAAGCCAAAAAACTTCTATTTGCTGGCACAAGAGGTGTGACCTCTAAAGTCATCCCACATTCTCACAGTTCAAAGTTGAGATAGAAAATTTCTTGAGATATGCGGGTCTTTAGAAATTCGAAGATTGGTATGCCCGAGAAGTGAGTGTGGTGGAGGGGAGCCAGTGCTACCAAGCTTCTAAGCTATCCGCTCTGAATAAATGCGGTTCAGATTTATCCGCTGTGGGAAACCAACAAATATTGTCTTGGCCAACCTAGGATTTGTGTTTCAACGCACTTTTACTTCATTGCAAAAGTCAAAACACATTTTGTCTGTTGTGTTTTATGTGTGTGTTCAAAAACAAATATTTCCAATCATTATCAAACACCACACTTGAAACTCATCGCATTGAAACTGCACTTTGCAAACCCCCAAGCTTGTCCAACAGTTAACCAGTGCAAAAGTCTGCATGATTTCTTGCAAGACCAAAATCCCTAGAAGAAGGTCAACATTCTATTTCTTCAAACATAGACATCACACCCCAAGGTTCATTAGAAAATGCATCTTGAAGAACTATCACAATTAGAAAATATTACTGAGGGGTTTTTATGCCTGCCCTTTGAGGAATGAACCAAACCTACATATCCAATATGATCCAATTGCTCCCACTTGAGATTGCATATTCTTGGGGAATCATCTTTTAGTTCTAATCTTTTAAGTTTCAACCTTCAATCCTTGCATATCAGTCCTTGCATTCATATCCATTCGTTCAGTCACATCCTTAATTCTTAACCATCATTGGTCAAAAACAAAACTCTTAGCTTGCAATTAGGTCACTCTCTTTGTTCTTAAATCAAACATTGGCTATCTTACCACCTTTACCACTTGAGGTTCATCAAACTTGATTTGGGAAGCATATCATATCTTGGGATAGGGTAAACTTTCTTGGAGTACATCATCTCCGATCTTAGCATACCTTGTTTTCTAGGTCATTGTCCTTTAGTCTATCCATCATAGCACAAGTTAATCTTTCCTACATAATCATTTTCAGACCTAGAGTTACCTTTATCTTACTTTAGATTTGTCATTATTTGAGTCAATCCAAATCCCAACATCAATCTTCACAAACCATTTGAAGTCTAGTCATTTCACTTCTTACGTTATCCTTGCATTCTATAACTTGCATATTATTCCATCTTGAGTCTCATACATTGTCCTAGGTCAATGATCATAACTATCACATATGCCCATGGCTACCTTGGCTCAACAAATTCAAGATCTCAAGAGAGAAATATATGACATTCAAGTCCAACAAAAATAATCAATGACCCCTCTTGAGAGGTAAATTTATGATATTAAGAATGACAAACTTCAAGGAATGCTAAAATGACTATATGAGGTAGAACAAAAAGTAATTGAAAATCAAAAGACAAACCTCAAACAAGATCGTGACTCCTTCACCAAGACAAAAATACATTTCTTCCAAATATCCCTCAAATAAGAAATTTACAGCACTAGGACAATCATTTGTTTGCATTGAAGGAGCTTCTTGAAAATGATCTTATAACATTATCAGAGATAAGGGAATACAATCCTCAAGTGAAACCATCATGGTGGAATGAGAATCATTATTGTGAATATCACAGATATAAGGACACACGACAAACAAATGCAATAACTTGAGATATAAAATCCAAGACCTCCTTGATAATGGTATCATTGAAGTTGAAGATCCTAATGACTCGCCTAAAAAGAAAGCTAACCTCCATCTCTTCCATGATGCCATCATCTCCTAAAGCTTCTCAACAACAATCCATACCATCTCCCTCAAACACACCATCTCCCTAAAACAATGAACCTAGTGATGAAACTTTTCATGTTGACCCGCAAGAGCTATCTCCTATGGAAATCCAAGCTAATCCCAATCTTGATACAAGTGTATACACCTAAAAAATGGTCTGAAGATATTTAATTAAATAAGCATTATTTAATTAATCCCCCTTCCTAATTTAATTGAATTTATTAGGCAATTTTATTAAATTCTCCCTTTCATCTACTTATTAATAAATCTAAGGATTTATTTAATAGGTTCATTCCATGGTCCCCTTTGATTAATTAATTCAAATTAATTAATCATCCCCCATTTCAATCAATTCTTCTAATCCTCTAATTAATTAAAACAAATCAATTTATGAGTTGTTGAGAATTAATTAGTCCCTTTCTATTATTTGAATTTTTAAATTCAAATTACCCACATGTCTCTTAACTTCTAACCACCTAACCTAACCCATTCCACCTAACCTGGGGTTTAACCAACCCCATCCTATCTTTCACATTCTAACCTCCTTATCCTAACCTCTTATGGTGTGGATATTTTCTTCTTGAGACACATGGCACTTTGGCCACACGTCTCCTCTCTTGGACACTTGCCCTTTTATGAGCAAAGCTCCTTGACACTTGTCACCATAGAGATGACAAGTGTCTCTTCCTCCAACCTCTTCTCCAACCTCCTCCAATTTCACCCTTGATATCTTCAAACTCCATCTTGACCGTTGATTCCTGTCACCTCACCCCTAGCCTTGTAAATCCTATAAATATCCCCCATTTTGGAGCACAAGGGATCTGATCTCATTATCAATTTAGGCATTGTTACTATAGGCATATCATTTGAGAATTATTGTTATAGGCAATTGCATCTTAGATTTAGCTTAATTTGATCATTTTATAGCATAACTGTTGAATCATGTAGCTTAATCAATCTCTTTTCTAGCTTAATTGCATCATCAATCATAGCTTATTCATGCATATCATTAGCTTAATTAGTCTCTAGGACCAATTTAGCATAATCAATCTCATCTTTGCATATCATTATCATTTCAAATCCTCCATCTAGGTGTAGTCAAGTCACTGGGATTGCTTATTTAGATCTGAGAGCAAATCCATACTCGTATCTCTTCGGAGGCGATAGGTTGCTTTGTCATGGTTCATCTTTCCTTTGTTTCTTATTTTCTAACCATGCTTGTAATGATCTATTGAGTGTTTTGTGTTGCAGCTGTAGGTATCACACTTCACAAGCACGACATTTTGGCGCCCACCATGGGGCCGAAAATCTCATTTTTGGCCTCTTGGCATCATCAAAATTCCAATCTAGCAAGTTTCTAGCTAGATTTGATTCAGAATTTTGTATGAGTTCCCTTTCTGCCTCGTACAAATTTCTTTGTGTCCTTGTATGAGCAGGTGAGAATTGTTATAGGATCAGGTGAGAATTGTCGTACGAAATTCTGCTTCTGTGTTTTCAAAACAGATTGCATTTTAGTGTTTTCATGCTTCAATTTGATTATTACTAATGCTAACCCTGGTCTGTTTGTGAGTTTTTTGGCAGCCTAACTGGTTTTTGCAGGATGATTGTCAAATATTATGCTTGTCAAAGCTTCATTTCATCCAAACATCATGATTACTAATGTATCTATTTTGCAAGTTGCCTAGGAGGACTCAACCAAACTTTATGTCTTCTTTAGATTTTATAGGCACACTTGTTTTTGCTAATGGAAATGAACAATCATGTATTACGTGTTTTGATGATAGGAGAGTATGCTCTCACCTTTCTTAGGTGATTAGAAAGCTAGACTCATCCTTTGCTTTCATTAGTGCATATCTTTAGTGGGCCTACTCTCCCAAGGAGCCTATAAGGACAAAGCCAGTAAGGTCGGTAAGTGGGAACAACTAAAGCCAAGTACTCCAACCCACTATAAAATAAATGTGATTTGATGAAAATCAAGTCGATAGCATTCTCAGGAATAGCTCTCTTCTGTACCTTCGGGTATATCAAACCTTGGTTTTCAAGGTTGGGAGACCTCTTAATTGAGTTTATAACCCGACATGCCGAACGGATCCCTTACTAGTTCCAATTAAATTAGAAGCTACCCAGTTCACCTCCGAAAGGGGGATAGTCTTTGTGCAAGAGAGATAGTAACTCTCCCAAGACACTTGCCATATCATGCCCCCATTAGTGTTTGGAGTTGGATAATACGATGTTGAGAATCCATTGCGTGAGACTCTGCGGCCGTGTTTTGATTAGTGGGTGTGTACCTAACTTTGCAAGAAAAGGTTTTCTCTCTCAGCCATCTTCCTTAGTTAGCGTATTATGCTTGAGGTCACTTAACATATCATGTTTTTGCTATGTCTTTGTCCCTAAAACAGAAAATCATACATCTAAGAAACTGGAAAATAGAAGCAAAACATCAAACTTCATTGATAAAAAATCTGTCGAAACAAAGTTTTTGTCTCTGTTCTGTCCTCTGTCGTACGAGTTTATTAGTTTGTCGCACAAGGCATCTAGTTCATCGTCTGGCCTAGTGAGAATTGTCGTACGAGCCATTTTAGCAAAAATATTTGTGTTATCTTTTATCGTCTGGTCCAGTGAGAATTGTCGTACGAGTTATCTTAGCAGAGAATTTTGTGTCATCATTAGTTGTCTGGTTCTGTGAGAAATCTCATACGAGTTTATGTCTTTTGTCGTGCAAGATTTCTGGTTTGTCATATGAGCCTATCTAAATTGTCGTTCAAGGCTGTGTAATCTGTCGTACGAATTTATGTCTCTATTTGTCCAGAACTGTCTTCTTGTATGTCTTTTTCAGATCTGTCATATTTTCTTGGTCAATTTACAATGAGCATAAACACCTGTTATCTGTCATTCTGTGCTTAGATTATCTCCTTTTTTTTTTCTTGGTCAAGTTATCATTTGTCAAATTAGACTCTAGAAATGGACACCTCAAGATACAAGTTCAAGATCTAAACATCTCAAAGTGCATCATCACCCTCTTTGATAAACTGATCACTCAAAACATTGTTTCTCATCAGGATCTATCATCCTTTATCATGAAACTACAATGTTTGGTCAGGATAATCTTGTCCCACATCGTAGGATATATCATTCCTATTGGACTTGGTTTTTATCAAAATCATCATCATTGCACTCTAAAACCGAAGATCGAAAAAAATTGCAAACTAAACACTTGAATCGTCTTTTCGTGTCATATCACTCTATCACATTTACATTGACAGTTGATCACTTATTGAGACAACTTTTGGATAATCGAATCTTAGCACAATATCTAACACACGTGTATGCCTGTTTTAACTAGAGCGCAGAGACGGAAGATCGCAGAAGCGAAAATTGAAACATTCAAAATAGCTGAAAATCATAGAAACATGGAATACCAAAGAAAAATACAAGAAAAAGACATAACAAGACAACATATGAGAGAAATCAAACAAGTCCTAAATCAAAATCCAACTATGTCAAAACCTCACAAGGATTCAAATGCATCTCCAAAGAAAGGTGGCTCTTTTATGCAACTCTTAAAGAGATCCCTAAAGGATTTTGCTAAAGAAGATCAAAATCGTGCACCTATGTCTAGCAATGGCTCATCCCCCCATCAGAAAATTGACTCTCCAGAGGCATCTATTCCTAAACCTCTTGAAAACTTGCAAGAACCTTCTATAGTGTCCTCACCAAACAATATACCCATCAAACCTATTTCAGAGGATCCTATTCAAAGCTCATCTCCTTCATATCTAAGCATTGATTCCTTGCAACATACCCATAACGCTCCCTTGCAAATTGAAGTCCTCATTCATAGAACACTCATTAAACATGTCCTAATAGATGGTGGAGCTAGCTTAAACATTTTCTCTTTGAGTCTAGTCTGTGCTCTAGGTTATTCAAAAGATGCAGTTGATTCCCAGAAAAAGATCACATTCAAAGCCTATGATGAAGAAGAGTGTTCCTCTAAAGGAATTGTGAATTTACCCATCCAAGTGGGACCTTTGCAGAAAGAGACAACATGCCAAGTTCTAGACTTGGACTTACCATACAACATACTCTTGGGAAGAACATGGATACATGACATATAGGCTATTCCATCAACATGTCATCAGCGCATGAAATTTCCATACAATGGGCAGGAAATCATGATCTCAGCAGACTCAAATCCATTGCAGTGTTGTAGTAATCTAAAACCAACTCAAGAGGTCATTGTTCCACATAATAGAGAGGCAACATCTTCAAGCACAGAATCCAAGGAACAATCATTTGCATCAATTTTGTCAAGCATGGAAAAAAAAATGCAGCTAAGAGATTGAGGGAATGGAGAATATTCACTATCATGGAAAAACAAACAAGAGCAACTTGAAATTGAAAGGGAAGAAGCAAATGTAGTTGTTGATATAGTTCACACATATGTAGGGCAAATGTTAGGAACTAGCTCACTTCAATCAAAATCACATTCGGTTGACTTGGACTTAATTGAGGACAATTAGGAGCTACTTGTGCGAGGTCATTCTAACGAGAGCATCGTTCTAGACATGGAAATACATATTGAAAGCTCTAACATCTCTATCATGATCCCTAACATCTTTGAAACAATTCAACATAAGAATCCTTTATCCTTAATCCCTCCTGAACCTATGGACTGGGAAAATGAAGGACATACTGCCATTGATACCTTCCTAATGACCATGCCATATCCTTATATCTTAAAGATATCAAACCCGCAACAAATTTCACCAGGGATTTTGCTAACATATCTTTGAGTCAAGTGGGTGCCAAATCTCCTAGTCACAAAAGTGAAAATAAAGAAAACAATATCAGGTATAATGCTGAAAACCATTTCTTGGCAACATTAGACCAAAAAAAGTAAAAATAAAGGACACATCTAACGGTGAAAACCTCCTCGAGGTGCTGGAAGATGGGAGATTTGACACCTTACCTAAATACTATCAAGAAAGGTCATCAATTTTGATAGAATTAATAGAGCCAGTTACCATTGGCACAACTGATCTACATCCAACAATCTCTCTATCAAAACATGAAGTACAAAAATATTTGGAACTCTTCAAAAGAAGGCAGATCATTTTTACCTGGTCATATGTAGACATTCCAAGGTTCGATCCAGATCTTATAATATATCACCCAAATATCAGTCCAGGAGCAGGCATCAATAATGGAACACAACACGGATTAGGATTAGGTATTCTATTCATCACACCACAAGGTCATACAATTCCAAAAGCACACAAATTAAGCTTTCCATGCACTGACAATACATCAGAATATGAAGCTTTGGTTACATGTATCAAAATGGCTATAGAATGGAACATTACACAACTTTAGGTCTTTGGAGACTCTCAGCTCGTCATCAATCAAATCAATGACGATTATCAAACAAAGGATGAAAAGTTAATGTCTTATAAAAAGATGGTTGATGATATCAAGAAATACTTTATGGAAATAACTTTTCAGCAGATTTCGAGGAATGACAACAAAGCAGCAGATGCCATGGCTACACTTGCTTCTCTCCTTCAGACACAGGAAAATCAACAACGTTATGACTTCCTGGTGGGAGAGTTGTTTTACCCTGCTCATAATCGTCCTAATTCCGAAACTATCTGTCACCTTGTTGGGCATGATTCCTCCCATTATGGCCAAACTTACACATACCTGAAAGATAATACCCTACCTCCTGACTTATCAAAAAATCAAAAGAGAAACTCTATTTGCAAATCCTCCCATTATACCCTTGTCGTGGATACCCTATTTAAATGAGGTCTAGATGATACTCTTTTAAGATGTCTCAAACAAGAAGAATCTGAGAAGGCCTTACATGAAGTTCATAACGGAATTTGTGGCACTCATTCAAGTGGTCTTACCCTTTCGAAAAAACTCATACGCTTGGGCTATTATTGGACAACTATGGAATGAGATTCTTTTCAGATAGCTAGAATGAGATTCTTTTCAGATAGCTAGAACATGCAAACAATGTCAGATCCATGGGAATTTGATTCATGCACCAGCACAAGAACTTCATGCTTTGGCAACATCTTGGCCTTTTTGTCAATGGGGTCTTGATCTAGTAGGAAAGATAAATCCTTCTACATCAAATGGTCACAAATTCATCCTTGTAGCTACAAAATATTTCACAAAATGGATTGAGGCAGTAGGTCTCACAAATATCATAGGAAAACAAATTGTTGCATTTATCTTGAACTACATCATCTGTCACTATGGAATACCCATGACCATTATCACTGATAATGGGCAATCATTCAAGAATCAGGATGTACAAGAACTATGTGAGAAATTCAAGATCCAACACAGATTTTTCACACCCTACTATCCACAAGGGAATGAGCAAGTAGAATCATCAAACAAAACTATTATAAAAATCCTCAAAAAGACAGTGAATGATGCTGGAAGAGATTGGTATATTCAATTGAACCCTGCTCTATGGGCCTACCGTACTAGTATCCGCACACCAACAAGTGCCACACCTTTCTCTCTTGTTTATGGATCATAAGAAATACTGCCAATAGAAGTAGAGATACCTTCTCTATAAGTATCATTAAAAGGTCTTATCCCAGATGAAGAACAACAAGTCTCTAGATTGCAGGAGTTAGAATTGATCCATGAATGAAGACAAAATGCCTTTGATCATTTAAAGGTATATCAACAAAGAATGTGCTAAAGTTATAATCACAAGGTCAAACCATGAGTCTTTCAAGTTGGAGAACTAGTACTAAAGGAAAATCCACATAACCAGGTAGATCAAGAAAAGAAAGGAAAGTTCGAACCAAACTGGTTAGGTCTGTTTGTGGTCACAATAGTGTTTGGGTCAGGATCATATAAGCTATCAACACAGGACAAAGATTAGCTTGAGGAACCCATCAATAGCATGCATCTGAAGAAGTTTTATGTCTTAAAAAGCAGAAAATCCAAAAACAGTGAAAAAAAAATAGAAAATCAAAAAATAAATAAATAAAAAATCAAATATGAGAAAAGTGCAATAAAAACAGATGGTGGAAACCTGGCTAAATAGGCTCTATCTGTCTGCTAGCTCTTCCATCTATTAGTTCATGCATCCTTTCGCTTGCATTCTTTTCCATCAGCGTTGCTCATATCCATAACAAAGCCTTTGTACATATGCAGGCATCCCGG
Source organism: Cryptomeria japonica (assembly GCF_030272615.1). Lineage (NCBI taxonomy): Eukaryota > Viridiplantae > Streptophyta > Pinopsida > Cupressales > Cupressaceae > Cryptomeria > Cryptomeria japonica. Next base: position 257,717,151 of record NC_081413.1, read on the forward strand.
GTGGCTTCTCGCCATGGTTTGGATCATTGGGTATATCATACTGAATTTGTTTCTAGGCTTGGGGCAAAAATTTTGATCATTTTGAGCTTAATCAAAAGGAAGAACAATAGTTAGGCAACTCTTATCAAGCGAAAATTGAGACACATCCAACGTTGAACACGAGATCAAATTATCAATCATCAAATTATCTCAAAGTCAGTCTAAGCACATCACACACTTTTCAATGGATGGTATCTTTTGGATAATGATTTTAGCATGATTGTTCAACTTTTCTATCTTGATTTTCGCTATCATGATTTCTGAGTGACTCTAAGATGTCTTTGACTAGAGGAACAAGGAAGGAACATGATATTTTTCTTGTCTGATGTCTGTAAATTAATCATTAATATGTGTAAATTTATCTCGGGACATTATCATCAGAGTATCATTGAAGAAATTTCTGATTTGTGTATTGAAATGATTAATACTACCTGTTTTACGCAAGCAACACTCGGGTCATCTTGGTTCAATTATACCTCGATGCTTGTGCTAACTTGCCATATCAAAATCCAAGAAAGTCATGCTCAGGTCATCATGGTTTAATTATACCATCGATGTTTGCACTTACTTCCCACATTTTAAAAATCTCAATGATGACAAAACACAATAACCCAGTGACTGGTCCGATCGTAGCTTTGCATTTAGCTTGCATTTCATTCTTGCATGGGATCCCACATGCTCATTTTATCCAAGGTTAAATCTATCGCAGGAATCATCAAGGTATCATCATGAGTGTATACACAATTAGAATGATGACTCATCTTTCTCCAGATATTATCGACCCAACGAAAATCTTATATTCCCCCCCTCAATAGAACCAACATCAGCATATCTAAATCTTCCTGCAACTTGATATCAACAAACTATTAGTTCTTTATCCAATCAACCTTATCAATTCTATCAATCAATCACATCTAAATCAATTCTATCATGTCTTATACAAGATGTATCTTTCCTAAAACTAGACGATCTAACCATGTCTTATACAGGATATATCATTCCTGAAACTAGACACTTTGATCATCTTTGTCTTATACAAGAAGCATCATTCCTGAAACCAGACTGAATCTCGATGTTATCAAATCTAATCAATCACGCTTTATCAATAATCAAAAACTACATCACCGTGATTGTAGAACTCGCATTTTCATCAACCACAGTTGCAAAAATCAAATCATTTCTAATCGGGATATCAATTTCGCAAAGATCCAAACATTCCAAAGGTCAATTATCTCAATTGATCTCCCGAGGGGGCATCATCATACCACAATTTATCAATCAATAGCTGGGGCATCCTATCGAACCAATATCATCATCAAAATGAGATTATTCTTTGAATCAACGCGTCATCACACCTCACTTCAAAGAGGGGCAAAATGTATACACCTAAAAATGGTCTAAAGATATTTAATTAAATAAGCAATTATTTAATTAATCCCCCTTCCTAATTTGATTGAATTCATTAGGCAATTTTATTAAATTCTCCCTTTCATCTACTTATTAATAAATCTAAGGATTTATTTAATAGGTTCATTCCATGGTCCCCTTTGATTAATTAATTTAAATGAATTAATCCTCCCCCATTTCAATCATTTCTTCTAATCCTCTAATTAATTAAAACAAATCAATTTATGACTTGTTGAGAATTAATTAGTCTAATTCTATTATTTGAATTTTTAAATTCAAATTACCCACATGCCTCCTAACTTCTAACCACCTAACCTAGCCATCCCTCTAACCTAACCCATTCCACCTAACCTGGGGTTTAACCAACCCTATCCCATATTGCACATTCTAACCTCCTTATCCTAACCTCCTATGGTGTGGATATTTTCTTCTTGAGACACATGGCACTTTGGCCACATGTCTCCTCTCTTGGACACTTGCCCTTTTATGAGCAAAGCTCCTTGACACTTGTCACCATAGAGATGACAAGTGTCTCTTCCTCCAACCTCTTCTCCAACCTCCTCCAATTTCACCCTTGATATCTTTAGACTCAATCTTGACCATTGATTCCTGCCACCTCACCCCTGGCCTTGTAAATCCTATAAATATCCCCCATTTTGGAGTACAAGGGATCCGATCTCATTATCAATTTAGGCATTGTTACTATAGGCATATCATTTGAGCATTATTGCTATAGGCAATTGCATCTTAGATTTAGCTTAATTTAATCATTTTCTAGCATAATTGTTGAATCATGTAGCTTAATCAATATCTTTTATAGCTTAATTGCATAATCAAATATAGCTTAATCATGCATATCATTAGCTTAATTAGTCTCTAGGATCAATTTAGCATAATCAATCTCATCTTTGCATATCATTATCATTTCAAATCCTCCATCTAGGTGTAGTCAAGTCGCTTATCCAGGTCTGAGAGCAAATCCATACTTGCATCTCTTAGGAGGAAATAGGTCGCTTTGTCATGGTTCATCTTTCATTTGCTTCTTATTTTATAACCATGCTTGTAATGATCTATTGAGTGTTTTGTGTTGCAGCTGCAGGTATCACACTTCACAGTCACAATAATAAGTTCCTCTAATGATTTTAAAATCCCAAATCCTATACCATCATGCACTCGAATTCCAAACATACCTACTCTAGAGAGTCCCCTCCAAAATGCTTCCCCATCATTCCAAAATATGAACACCTTCCAAGAATCCCCCATACATATGTGAAATCGTACCCCTTCCTTAGAAGTGGCTACATGTCAAGAGGATAATCTGTAGAATGAAGAAACAATTCCAATCGCAAATCAAGATCAAGACACAAAAAATCTCCAATCCCATCCAATGGTTGACCAGGATCCTATCTCCCTAGAATCCCTTGATGATCCTCTTATACCTTTCCATTTCTTCGAAGATGATCCCTTCCATCTCAAGAGCTACGCTTCGTTCCAAGTCCTATTCCTGATTCACTTCCTAAGCAAGATCATGATGCCTCTTCCACCTTTTCAAATGATCCTATTTAAAATGAAGAGCCAAACATCCTTTCCAATTTATCCAATGGTCCTCTTCCATGTCAAGATCAAAGTATCCCTTCATTGCCCTATCATAATTCTCTGTGTCCTCCACAAGATTCTGTCTCTTGAGATGAGCATATCATGCCTCCATATCCACCTAAAGATCCCATCATTTCTCTTAGTACCCCTCATGACCCCAACGTCTATGTGCAAGTTGTTAATGAACCTTTTATAGGTCAACTGAGTTCCTCCACTTCCATTGAGTCTGGTCTACTTTGTGACCCTATCATTTCTTTCATTTAATATCCATCTCAAAATGGACTCATGTCTTCATCCAAAAGCAAAAAGTATACCATTAGTCAAAATATTGAGCAAGGCAAGCAGTCAAGCCTCCATGAACAAGGTACATTAGAATTCCTCCATATCAAATCAAATCCTGCTAGTCATGGTCCCAACAATAAAGTTGACTTTCAAGACATTATTATCCCTATCAAATTCCACATCCCTCCATCTAAGTCCAAAAATGCGCCTACCCCTTCATCCCTTCCATCCATTTTAGGTCCTTATACCCCTCCAACCCAAAGGTACACATTTTTTAGAACCTTACCACCACCTACTTATATCAACCCATCCAAAAGGCCTCCATATAATCCATATCCACCCATGAATCATGTTCCTCTTCCAAGAAGTTTGGATGGCAAGCATAAAGTCCATAAGTCTAGAAATCCACATGCATTCAAGGATCAACATGTCCCATCTAATCAACATGTAAAAACAAAGAAAAATATGATCCAAAAAGAAAATGAAATATCCAAAAGGCCATAAAGGCCCATTGAGCAAAAGAAAGAAATTTCAAAAACTATATGGGTTCCTAAGGCACTTTTAAAAGAAATGCGTTCCAAGGAACCACAAAAGAAAGAAAATTCAAAAGCCATATGGGTTCCTAAGGCACTTGTAGAAGAAACATATTCTAAGGAACTACAAAAGAGAGAAAATTAAAAAACTGTATGGGTTCTTAAGGCACTTGTAGAAGGAATGCATTCCAAGGAATTGCAAAAGAAAGAAAAATCACAAACCATGTGGATTCCCAAGTGTCTCCTTGAAGCACAACATCCTAAGAAAAAATCAGAGTTGGCATCCAAGATTACTATCCCAGCTTCTAAACCTCTACAACCTTCCAAACCATTTTGGGTCCTCATGTTCCAAAATCCATTGCCATTCCTCCATCAAAACCTCATAATCCAAAATACACTTTTTCTCCATCACTCGACCACTCCTCAAGGTGTGTGCCAATGTTGATCCTGCCAACATTTTCACCCACTTATGCACTAGTATTTCAATATCCCATCTATTATCCAACACCTATTTCCATCCTTCCATTCCTCTTATCTAATCCTTTGCATAAATCCTTACCTTGGTTTCATTTCATTATCCTACCAACGTCTTTGAGCATAACTTCATAGCCATGATCTATTGCAATATATATTTTAATTGTACCATCCAAAGATACGAGATGCTTGAGTCCTTCTTCCATTTCCTATCATGCATCCATTATCTTCCAAAAAGTGAAAAAAAGAAAAAGAAATTAAAAGTCAAACAAAAAAAAAGAGAAAAAGAAAAGAGGAAAGTGAAAAAGTGAAAAAAAAAGCAAAGAGAAATAAATTTGTCCATGTGTGAAAACCACCTGAGTGGTTCCTTGGGCAAGTACCATGATGAAAACCTAGTAAACATGCATCATGTGTAATCCATTATCTTTTTGCACTATGTTCTATTTGCGCGCATCGATCTATTATCCCTCATCCTCCATTATCCTTCATCCTCTATCATTCCTCATTCACTATATCCACAAATATTCTTTTTCCACCTTTGATATTTACAAGGTTAAGGATCTTTGTAGGCTTCATGTGTCCCATCTATTACACTTGATCCACATCCTTCAACTCCTATCCATTTGTTTTTATCCATTTCTTCCTTTCATCCTTCATTACCACCTTTGATCTTGCTTATCCTATCTTCATCCTATCCAAATATATCCTTTGATCTTGATCAAGACATAAAATGCAAAAACCTCTTGACATGTGCATTCCTTTGGAACACATGACATTCGTTATACCATATCATTGCTTTATACTACTATATCATGTCCCTTTGCTTGGATTAACATGTTATCCTATTAAGAGGTAGTCCTTGAAAATTGCATAAACTTCCTTCATCATTCATTTATCCATTTCTATCCCATTTGTTCATTCATACACTCAAAATCCCTTTTGCCTTGCGAGACACTAGGGGCAAACATTGAAAAAGTCTTAAAAATCATAAAAAATCCAAAAAAATCTTAAAATCATAAAATGTCTTGTAAAAAATCTTAAAAATCATAAAAAGTCCCAAAAAAAATCTAAAAATCGTAAAAAGTCCTGAAAAAACCCTAAAAATCAAAACATTTTAAGAAACTCTAAAAATCAAAACATTTAAAAAACCCTAAAAATCATAAAACTATTCAACAAAATCTAAAAACATTTCAAAGACACAAACACTTTGTACAAGCACAATCAAAACATTAAGAAGAAGTAACAACATCCTATCAATTTATCAAACCAAGCACCTTAACTGTGGACAAGTATCATTCTGACTTGAAACATATTGTCTATTTGTTTGCTTATTATTTCTGATTTTATCTTTGGTGACATGTCTTTTAGCCTTTTCGGGATGTCTCTGATTAGAGATTTTATCTCCAGGATGTATTTCACTAGAAAGGCGAGGATGGGGCATGTTAACTTGTTTGTTGCTTGTGGATTGTTCCTTAGTAATAATAACTCATCTTAGGACATGATTATCTAAGATCATCGATCACATATGGGTCTCGTGTGAAATAGGGCATTCCTTGATTGTCTGATGTGTTTTCTAGCACATAATTGGTATGATGATTCATTCGGGTCTGATCCATATCTAGATGAGTTTAATCTTTTTGCCATAATAAGATCAATGATGGTACAAGCACTTAAAAGGCACAGGAACTTTCATCATCCATCCTCTTGCATCTTCTCATCGCTTGTCGCATCGATCATTTCTCTTTATCATTTTCTTTCATCATCTTCTCATCTTCAATCATTTTGTTTCATCATCTTCTTTATTTTTCTCTTCATCTTCCTTGTTTCAAAAGGACCAGTCAATTGCTTTATACAAATGATACATGTCTCTTCATCTCTTTATCAATTTCTTTATCAGATCAATCAACATGCTTCTTGAAACCTTATTGCCCCTGGATAAATCAATAAATCAATCATTGGATCACCTTATCTTGCGCTAGCATCAATCTCTATTAGCTTAATCAGCTCAATCAACTTAATCAGCTTATCAACCTAGCTATACTAATCATTTCCATCAATTGTTCAGTTATGCCTCATCAGTTATGCATTTTCACCAATTTGCATCTTAGCTTAATCACTTTCGCGATATCAATCTGTGTAGGAGAAAAAGTGAAACTAAGCAAACATGCCCTAATCTCACTTTCAACCACACACTTGTGGAATACGAAAGATTCTAGAGGTATCACACAATTGGCTACTTCTTTTTGTGAAAGAGAGAGCCACAGGCTACCTATTAGGATTTCTATTCCTTTGTTGTAATAGAAAGATGAAATGATGCAAGTTCAATCCCTAACCCTAAAGTGCAAGTATGAACTAATAACAAGATTGCAGAATTGAACTTAAATAATGGAAAGCTGTAAATACAAGGATAAGACAAGAATGCATATGCGTACCCGGAGTCAAAATCAGAATGAAAATGTTCAGGACGGGGGCACGGGCACCACTGTCCTGATTCTGCCCTTGAAACTGCTCCGGAAACTGCTATTTTGCACTCTGGAAAACTGTCGGAAATGCTGTCTGTTAGAAGGACCAGGGTGCCCAGCGCCCCTGTCCCAGGGACCAGGGCACCCAGCGCCCCTGTCCTGGTAGGACTAGGGCACCCCACACCCCTGTCTTGGTCTTTTGCTCTGAAATTTGGTGTGGAGTTTTGTCTCGGCCTGCTTTTCCCGGATCTGCAACTTGCGACGTCGTCCGAATCCCGAAACCTGCACTTATATCTAAAAAGGGTATGGTGGGCGGCTATATAGGGTTTTGCCTTAGTCAAACCCCCGCTTCGGTGATTTCCACCCCCATGAATAGCCAAGTTGTATTGTAAAAGTAATGTGTGTGCAGACCTTGTGTGTGTGCAAGATCCTAAAATGCAAGTAAGCAAACTAGAGCAACCTAGAAAGTAAACCCTAATTGCTTGTAAATGATAATGTAAATGCTCTAAATCAAGATGAAAAGTGATCTAAAGCATGAATACAAATGATATAATGAGGCTTATGCAAAGACATGAAAACAACATGAAATCATACCCAACCCCAAGGGAGGGGTACAAGCTAATCTTCAGTCGGTAATCCCCTATTGCTCTTCAATGTCTTCAAAGCCCTAAATGAATGAATGAAATTGATGAATGCTTGATGGATGGATGTTGAATGTTGTTGAAGTCTTCAAAGATCTTCTCTTTCGTTGCATAGAAGGTTCCTTGAAAGCCCAAAATTTGGATCCTTTCAAATGAAGAAAGAGAGCTCTTATATATGAAACCCTAGGTCTTAATTTCAACTTTTGGCCGACCTAGAGATTGAATCTCCCGCCAATTTCTTGGGGTTAAGCTTTATTTTATGATTGGATCGCGCTCCTAAAATTTCGGGAAAAATGTCCGGGACCATGTGCACTCCGGGCGCCATGGTCCTCTCCGAGCGCCATGGTCCCGACAACTTTTCACCAAATTTTTAGGGCCGTCGTATATGATGATTTTAGAGAGAATCCCGAAGTTACAGGTGATTTTGAGATGTTTTGACCCCCAAAATCAAGCCCCCAAGTTCAAAATAGGACCTAATTAGGGTTTTTGATTAAATGATGTATTGGAAGAATAAAATGAAAGGGGCACACTTTAATGAAAAGGGCCCAACTTTATGATATGGAAGATGATGAAATAGAACCTTAGACCTAATTAATTTGATTAATTAAGTGCTAAAGGGGAAATGTAATGCAAAATGCAAAATGCGCCAAGGCGGGTGCTAAACTAGGTGTGAAATTGTACCACCCTAGCAAGTGTGTACAATTTACGACGCTACACAATCATCTACTCTTCTTTCCCATAATATATCGAGAGATCAATCTTCCAATCTGTTCGATCAATATCTCAAGGGTGCATATCATATCAGTCATCATCCTTACCAGAATGTCTTTAGGGTATATATCGGTTGATCAAATTTTTCTTTGAAACAATGTGACAGGCTACATTGTCTCAAAGAGGGGCAAAATGTAGACACATAAAAAAATTCATTAAAATGTCCTCTTAATTAATCTTAATTTTTCCTACATCATCAAGTGGATCCATTAATAATATTCATTCCTCATTATTTCATTATTCTCCATTATACTATTCATTATAGCAATATTCATATCCATATCATTATTCCATTAAATCAATAATATATTCATTTTCCATTATTCCCTTAAATCTATTTTATTCTCAAACCCCTCTCATATCTACTTCATCCCTTATTCATCATTTTTCATATCCATCAATTACAGTCACCTAATACATGTGGGATAAACACTCTTCATTTATGCCCTAATCGATTATCCCACATTCATCTTGAAACTTGGATTCCACCTTGAGAACGTCTATAAATACCTTGCTCCTCATTTCTAAGCTTGGCAAATCACTCTATCATTTGCATACTTACATTTTGAATCCTTTCTCTTTCATTATATTTTGCATATTTTATCATTGTGTTCATCTCATTGATTTCTCATATCTATTTCATTTTATTGCATTTGATAATCTTCATATCCATCATAGCTTCTTGTGCATGTGCTTCTGAGAGCACTCATATTTCGAACACAAGATCTTGATTGGTAAGAGAACAATGGAGTGAATTTTTGTTGCATGCATGCATGTTTTAGCTTAGATATTTACATTTGCATGTGTGTGTTTATTGTAGGTACTCCATTGATAAGATGTTGAATCATCGGGATCTTGTGCCATAAGATCTCATATTTTGTTTTCTCCACCTACACTCTCAATGTCTTCATGCAAACATGTTATTGGAACTTCATCTTAAGTTGCAACTTCCTTGATATTTTTCTCCATGTCTTCCAACAACATATATTTGATGCATTTGAACTCTTCTTCATCTTCATTAAATATTAGACATTCCAAGTCCTCTACTGCAAACTCTTCTTTTGTGCCACATGCAAGGCACTCTACTACATTTTCCTTATTTCTTGCAATCACAACATCATTAGAAAGAAAATTACCCAGACCTCTTTTCTTGTCTACTTTTCTCTTTTGTGGTATCCTTTTAATCTATGCTCTTATCTCATCTAATTGGTGATGCATCTTTATCATCTTATCTCTTAATATTCTCTCTCTTCTTCATAAGTATAGAAATCCTCAAAATCCACCCAATGACAAATTCCATTTTCTTCTTCCTCTTTTTCATCTTCAACTTCTCGAAGATCCTCTTACCAACACCCTTAGGTTCTAGTGCAAACTACCTCACATTCAACAATCTGTTTATATACTCAAGAACCTCTACTCCAAAATTCCTTTGTTTAGCTTCTCTTGCAATTATGCACATGTGCATGCAAAAAAATTTACACACACTCCACCCTCAAGTCCTAGTGTGAACTTCCTCACATTTTGTGCTCTACTTGCACACTCAGGCTGCTGCAATACCACTTGATGAAGAGATAGTCTCCCTCTCAAACCAAACACATGCAAATCAATAATGACTTGACTTAATTAGGTGAAGGGTACTCCCCTCACAAATTCAAAGTCAAAACAACAAAGAGACTGACAAGAAATTACAAGACATGATTCTTGCTTGCTAATGAAAATAAAATATTGTTCTAAAATTACAATTTTTTCAACCTCATCTAAAATACATAAATCTAAAATTATATATAAAACCATCAACATATGCAAGAGAAAACTACACACCAAGATAACAAGATTGCAAATGAATTTAGAAAATTGCATTAATTAGCCCACTTGAACTGCACATGTCCACCTCCTTCTCAACTAGTCAAAATTAGCAACTTCCATAACTTTTTTAGGATCCAAAATAGGCATGTTTTGGCAAGTGTACTTGGGCACCCAAAATTGAAATGCATAAAAGGGAAAGTCTCAACATGAAAGATCATGGAAGGAAAGTTTGTTTCCGTTCCCATATTGGATGCCAAAATGAAATATTCTAAGCATACGACTTGAAGATGCCACAAACATGTGTCCAACTCCCAAGAAAGCTAATACATTAGGACTTGAAACCAAATAAGCATTTCAAATTTAGGCCTTATTAAATAATATATTAACCTAAAACATTACCAACATAGAAACATTTTTATAAAAATAAAATTGTAATATTTTTAGGTGATGCAAGATTGCTCTTACATCCTTGGATGCTCATGCATCAGTAATGATGTTAATGGATCACATTCTCATACAAGGATCCTTATTAAAAAAGTAAATGTAATATTCACTATTATATTTATTTAAACATTTTGAACCAAACTTAACTCATGCATTTGGAAGAAATTTTACATTTTATGTCAACACACTTAACATTTAAAAGATGTGTCCTATAGGCCTCCTACATAGCATATCACTTCATATACAACTAAGATAACCAGTTCTCAAAATGTCTCTTAGAAAAGGGTGAGGATAACATACAAACATGAAGTAAATCACATGCAATAAATATTTCTTTCCCATTCTAATTTAAATTACCCACAATATAAATTTCATTTATTACAATTTTTCATTCAAAATTAAGTTACAAGTTTTCTTTCAACTTATAAAATACATAGAAAATACTATTAATAATTTTTTTAAATATTTATTCAACTAAAAACTAATAAGTATATATATATATATAAGCATTCATTTTGAACACTCAACAATGGTAAGTATTCCTTTATTCATTTCTAAGAAATAAAATATAAATGTATGACAAATAAATACCTTAAACTTCACAAATTTAAAATATAAAGATTTGAAAAATCACAATCCTCAAAAATACACAAAATTCCAAAGATCTGAATCCTCTTCTCAAGCACAAGCCTCTTTTCAACATATATCAAAAACCTACTCTACGGTTTTGTTAATAATTTTCCTAAGCTCTTTCTCTTCCTCAATCATCCATCATAGAAATGATAAAAGCTAAAATAAATAATATTTATATAAAGAAGATGATAAAACCCTAACATAACCACTTACAATAGTTAAAAGACTACACTTAACTCCACCACTTCTCACCAATTTCAACTTGTCAAGTATTTAAAGCATCTAAATATGATCAAATTCAATTTTAATGTGAGTCCCACCATGATCATTCATTAATCCATGGACTTATTTTATTAAGTTATCATACTTGGATATTACATTTGGTTTTCATACTTTGGTGTTAGACTATTACTTTATATGGATGGTTGGATGTTGCTTGCTAGCTTAGTTAATCACATTATATTCTCCTATGTTGATATGCACATTAATGAGACTATATGATAAATGTGTATGTTAGTGCTTTCATTATTATTACACTTATTGATAGATAATGAGCTCTAACCATCATTAACACTTCCATTACAATGTGAATTATTATAATTACTATGATTGCTTCATGAAGTTATATCATGATGATTATGTGCATGGTTGATTATTTTGATCATGTTTTACATGCATAAATTGAATGCTCGAGGAATGAATTACATGATGTTCAATTTTAGTTGTGTTCATGGAGTGACTATATGTGTATTATAATTAGACATATTAACATTTAAAGTGTGAGTGTGCAAGTACCTAATTCTATAAGCTATGGAATTTCAGAGACTCCCCAAGAACCCAATGTGTTCACTGTGAAGCCAATACATTAGTCCATGTGGGAGAGCTAATGCCTCATTTGTGATGTGAATTATGTTTTTAATGTGATGGTGTGTATGTGTGTGTGTTAAGGTGCCTTGCGTTAAAAAGGTCTTGTGACTAAAGGGAGTTATGTTAAAATGTAATGTGTAAAATGTCTTATATCGATAGGGGATGTAAAAGTGAAAAGTGAATTTTCATTATGTGCTAATGTTTAAATTAATGTACCAAGTATTGTGAAAGGACACTAATTTTCACTCCACACCTTCCTTCTAATTTGGGCACCATAATATAGAAGGTAAACATTACATTAAATGCAATAAATGATAACATACCAAGAGACACATGTTGCCTCTTCCAATCACCCACTTAGTGAAGCCCAAAGGTCACCCATTTATCTAATTTCTATTTCAGTAATTATCCATTATAAACATCCACATGTGGGGAAAATAATATTAAATAATTGTGTCAACAACCCTCCTTTCTCATTTCTAGCGAAATCCATCACCCCTTATGAATGTATTACAAATAATAGTAAAAATAAATATTATAAAATGTTTCCTAATATAAATAATAGTCAGAATAAATATTATAAAATGTTTCCTAAGACACCCTAAGTGCCTTAGGAAACTTTCCAATGACGTTGGAATTATGTCATACGATTTAAAAGGTAGATGACACCTTAATCTTAACAAAAGCAACACATCATGACCAAGGAAACATTGAAAAAAAAGTATACATTAATTATGCAAATAGATCAATACCATAATCAAATCAATATAGACCTTTTAATCTAGCATAGTGTGAATAAAAATAGAACAAGAGTTAGCACACAAGTGGACCTTACAATCATGCTAAGAACACTTCAATTGGAGCACTAAAATAAAATTGAGTTTACATCATCATTCTATAATATCTATATGTATGGATATTGTTGTCCTTGAACACTTGAACACCACCATCAAACCAATCCTATCAAGGGGTGTGTTATCAATGGGATTTTCACGCCATTGAAACTACTGTCCAACAATCTCTTGATACATGGGATGACCTCTAAGGTTGTGAGTAATCTGTAGGTAGAGGTCAACCTCTAGAGAAAGATGGTTCCTTATGATTCTTCACCTAAAACCTATTCTAAGCTACTGAATTTGCCGAGGAAAGGGGAAGAAATGCTTGTAAAATGAAATCTAAGCTAGAGTGCTAATGCACCTAAATAAGATAGACTTATACAAGTGTTGTTCAACTTCACAATGACTCAAAGAAAACTCATTTTTTATGCACAACCTATAATTTTTGACATCACTTGCATAAATGTTTCATAAAAAGGGTAGCCATAATGTCATTTTAAAGAAAAAGAGAATTTTCACAATAGGACAACCTTGAAAATACTGAACCATATTTCATAACCTGCTTATTATTGTCTTAGAACTATTTGTGTATGCTTGTATTACCATATTTCATAGGATTTTGGAGTTAAAAAGCAACAAAAATATGCATGAAAAACACTAAAGCATATCATGAATAGCCATATGGAAGACAAATACTTGAACTTTATTGAGTAAAGGGCTCCAAACAACAATATTAGCCTGGAAATGTGTAATACCCCTCCTTAATCAGACTCTTTTTGTATTTATGTTTGACTTCAGTTGACTGTTCAGTGGAACATTATTGTATATTGATTCAAACTTTATGCGATGTTTTTGATTAAGGTAAAAGTAGGGTTTGAAGAGGCCCCAAAACCCTTTACAAGCAGAACTTAAACAAAAAAAGCAAAGAGATACAAAAAGGAACAGACCATCAAAAAGCTAGCAGAAAACCAAAGAAAACTAGAAAAAGCCCCACAAAGCCAGCAAGCTAGCCGGACTCCAAGAGAGAAACTAGTTGATTTTTTCCAGGGCATTCACCAAGGTGTTGCTAATTTCATGTAGCTCTTTGGTGTTATCCTTGAGATTAGGGAGATCCTTTGCAGAAGCAACCACAACTTTCTTGACACTAGCCCTGGTCCTCTTCGCAGCGCCACCAACTAGAGTAACTTCACCGCTACCAGTCTGGATAGTCTCTTCATCCAAGTCAAGTTCCACTACCGGTTTAGGAGAGCTAGTATGATCAAAGACCTTAGCAATATCCTCCAAGTTTTTAGTGATAGTAGATAAGATACTCGGGATAATGCCCATCAGATTTTTCATCGCCTCTCTCCCTTCTTCTAGCAATTTAACCTTATCCTCCATATTCTGCTTCCAATTTATCTGATCTCTGTTGTCATCCTCCCTCTTCTCATCTGTGTTTTTCCCCTTTTTTTCTAGGTTCTTCAGGAGCTCGTAGGTCCATCTGTCATAATCCATTCTCGCCTCAGTGAGTTTCTTGAGGTTATCCAAGAGTAACCCTTTATCCACACTTTCCTTATCCTCACTAACCCTGTCCTTAGTCAAGTCCTTCTCAGAATCTTTGTTCATTTCCTTCTCAGAATTCACATCAGTTTCCTCATTATCCTTGAAATCCACATCCTCCATAGGATGGCTATTGTCCTTACCAGGGCAATCACTGAGGATAGGGATTTCATTACCAGGCTCATTATCACCACTTTCTTCCTCATTACCAAACTCCTCATCATTCCAGCTGTTTTCACCATTGGAGTCATCAGTCTCCATTTCGCTGCATTCCTTATCAATTTCCTCTGTTTCCATCCCAGGGCTACTTTTTCTTTTTTTGCTAGAGGATGCCTTCTCCTTGCTGGAGTCTCCTCCCTCCATCTTTCTCTTACCTAGAGAGGCGGATATCCTCTTGTTTTCCAGCAGGGTGAGGGTTTTACAATGCTCATAGATGAGTAGCAAAAGCCCACAGTGGAGAATCGGGCTAGAAGGATTTTTACTGTGTTCATTGAGGGACCTGGAAAGGGACCTAAAAAGGTAGTAGGGCAGAGATACCTTTTTTTCATGTCTGAAATGGTTTAAGAGAACGAAGTGGTAGGTGTGGGCCCTAGAGAGTCGACCCTCAACCATGATGTATTCCATAATTGCATTCAAAACCCATCCCCATATTTTCTTATTATTAGCAACTTCGTAGTAGCCCCCAGTGGCTTTGCCGATTCTAACCCTCTCTTTCTCTTTCGATGGGAACAAATTGACCGCATTGTTGGAGACTTTAAGGTCTCGAAAGAAATTAAGCCTAGTGTGGGGCATACCAGTCACTGTAGTGATGAGCCCAATGTCCAGCTTGAACTTAACTCCATAGATTTTAAAGGAGCCATTAGACCAATTTTTGGAAATCTTGGAAACGGCGAGGTTTACCCTACCTTTATCATAGTCCACGAGCTTCTCCATGAAGCTTGTGAGAGAACCCTTTTCCAGTTTTGCCCACACTTTTGGCATTGCTTTCCAAGTCAACATATTGTCTAGTTCCTCCCTCCTTAGGTCTCCTCCCATCTTGAGATTCAGAGTATCTGCTCTATTTCTCTGCAAACTAAGCCCTTCTTTCTCGAAGTTGCTCAAGATTTTGAACTGGGAAACCCACAAAGCGTGCGGAAAATTATTAAATATTGTTGGGGATCTTCCGCTTTGCCAAGTAATGATGACCTTTCCATCAAGGCATAAATTATTCATATTCCCTGTCATGATTATATTGTCCCTCTCCCCATATGATGACCCTTTCTAAGGAGCTCTTTAATGTTTAAATTGAGATCTTCCCCATGCCAAATTGATTGGGAGCCAGAATAAACTCCTATATTCGCTAGACAGTCCGCCACACTATTTTGCTCTCTAAAGGCATGTTGAATAATAATTTCTTTAAAACTTGCAATGATCTCCCTAGCTTTCATGATAATATTTTCAATTGACCAAGATGGCTCCGACTCCCCCTTCAGACACTTAATAATATTAAGTGAATCTCCCTTGAGCCATAATTTATCACAATTAAGACTTTTGGCTATAATTAAGGTGTTTAAGGTAGCTGAGGCTTCAGAAAAATGACTAGTTTGATTCCCCAAAGGACCAGCCACCGCCTTTAAACAACTTCCAGCAAAATTCCTGACACTGCCCTCGTATTCGGCTTTACCCGGATTCCCCTTTGAGGCCCCATCAAAGTTAGCCTTAATCCACCCCTGAGGAGGAAAACACCAAACGAGACCTTCTCTTCCTTTCTCCTTGCTAGTAGTAGTGGTGGAGAGGTTCCACCTATTTTTGAAGTCATCTTTAGCAGTTGGTCCATAATAAGTGCCATAGAGGCATTCAAATATACTTCTATAAATTTTATCTGCCACCACTTTAGGAATAGCCCTTTTATCCCTGAAATTCCTATTGTTATGCTCTTTCTAGATATTCCCGGTAACAATTGGCAAAGTAGGTCTCCAAGTCTCCACAATTTTAGGATTAGAATTAGGGCAGTGCCATTGCTGCCAGGAATCCCCTAGGGAGTTCGGGAAAACCCAACTCAGGTTCCACCTGCTTAAGATGATTTTCCAAATATCCTGACTAAAAGTGCATTGATTGAGAATATGGCAAGCCGTCTTTTCTTCCTTGCAACAAAGAGAACACCTATTAGGAAAAACAAAACCTCTCTTTTGAAGGTTATCCAGGGTTAAAACCTTATTTTGGATGAAAATCCAAAAGAAGATATTAACCTTAGGAACTAACTTCTTGTTCCAAACTTTAGCCCAGATAGGAATTTCTTCCATAGAATCATTATGAATAGCCACAACTGAGGAAATAGAATATTTCCCATCCAGGGTTTCCCTCCATATCAATCTATCATCTTTGTTGTCTATAGGGATTTTAGCAGAAAGAGCAATCTGAAGGAACTTGAGCCCCGGACACTACTGGCTAAAATCAATCCAGTTCCCATTTCTCCAGTAATCTTTGACCAACTCACCAAACCTGCTTTTGAACCAGTCTTTCCAATCTTTAAGGATTGGAACTTCCTCCAGGGGTTTGTCCAAAATCCATCTATCTTCCCAAAATCTTATTCTCCTCCCATCCCCAAGGTTCCAAGTTTGACCAGCAGCAACCCAACTTTTAGTGGATTGAACAACATTCCATATAGCCGAACCTTCAACAATGAAAGAATTATCAAGGAATTCTTCTTGAGAAGGTTGCATATAGAGATGTTTGTTTTTCCAGATTGAGTTCCATTCTCTTTCCTCTCCTTTCAATCTCCATATTTGTTTGGCTAATAAAGCTTTATTCATAGTACCGATATTCCTTAAGCCCAACCCACCAGAGGCCTTAGGGGAACAAATTTTATTCCAGGCAATAAGGGGAATTCTATTTTTGACTTCCACTCTCGACCGAAGAAATTTTTTTTGAATTCTTTCAATGGCTTCTGCAAACTTTGTGGGCATTTTGAACAAGCTGAGAGCATAAACAAGAAGATTTTGGAGAGTGGCTTTAAGCAGAGTAATTTTGCCCGCTTGACTAAGGACAACCCCTTTCCAACCAGCAAGTTTCAAGTTAAGTCTATCTATCAGCTTATTCCAGAAGGAATCCTCAGGCTTGAGACATAGAGGAAGCCCCATATAAGTAGAGGGAAGCTCATAAATTGTGCAACCAAGAATTCTTCCAATCCTTAGTTACCTTTGGACCGGGGTATTGATGAAGAGCAGAGAACTTTTATCCCAGTTGATTTTTTGACCAGAGGCAGATTCATAAGTATTCAGGATATTCTTGATATTTTTAGCTTCCAAGATGGTAGCTTCCCATATGGTAATGGAATCGTCAACAAATTGTTCATGAGAACAAACAACATTGGAAGAAGAAGGTTTCAGACCCCTAAGATTACCATCTTCCACATTTTTAAGAATAAATCTACCCAAGCATTCTGCTAGAATAGTAAACAGGATAGGGGATATGGGGTCCCCCTGTCTAAGACCTCTAGAGCTTTTGAAGAAACTGGATGGGGAACCATTGACTATAATAGCAGATGAGGAAGTTTCCATAAGTTGAGAACAGAGCTGAATAACTTTGCCACTAAAACCAAACGCTTTCATAATCCTAAGGAGAAATTGCCAGTTCCCTCTATCAAAAGCTTTAGCGATGTCTAACTTTAGGAAGAAGCCCTGGTTATTCACCACTTTCAGGGAGTGGATATTTTCATGAATGGATATAATGGAATCCAAAATCTGTCTACCTAGGACAAAGCCATTCTGCTGGACAGAGATTATTCTTGGAAGAATATCCAACAACCTGGAAGTCAAAACCTTGGATAAAATCTTGTACATAGAGTTACACAGGCTAATGGGTCTAAACTTGTTGAGAGAATCAACACCTGTGATTTTCGAGATAAGGACAATGAAGGTAGCATTCAGTTCCTTAAGGAGCCTTCTAGAGCCAAAGAATTCTTTAACACCATTGCAGATGTCAGCCTCCACAATGTGCCAAAAATTTTGGAAGAAAAACATTGGAAAACCGTCCAGTCCAGGGGATTTATCACCCTGAAAAGAGAACACCGCCTTTTTGATTTCTTGATTAGAGGGAATACGGGATAAAAGGTTGTTATCAACTTCAATCAGGATAAAAGGAATAGCTTGTAATAGGGTGTTTTGATTGCTGATATCCAAGTTATCCACTTCTCCTACCAGGGAGCTAAAATGCTCAAGAGCTTCCTTCCTAATATCATTATCCTCTATTAGGATGCCTTTATTGCAGGATAGTCTAGATATTCTATTAGTCACTCTATGCTTGAGAGCAGTTAAGTGAAAAAATCGAGAATTTTTATCACCTTCCTTCAAGAACAAGGCTTTGGATCTTTGTCTCCAAAATGTCTCTTCATTGGAGATAATGGTGTGGTATTTAGACAAAAGAACATTTTTGGCCATCCTAAGATCTTCAGACAACCCAACCTCTTGGATTCTATCCTGAACATCCTTTATTTCAGTTTTGACTTGAATTTTGCTCTTGAAAATATCCCCAAAAATCTCTTTGTTCCAGATTTTAATTTTGGCCTTTTGGATATTGATCTTTTTGGCTATTCTAAATAGAGCCTTACCCTCCACTTTAGAATTCCACCATTCAACAATATGAGCTTCCAAAGAAGGATGGGAAAGCCATGCTTTTTCAAATCTGAAAGGGAAGTTTCTCTTGGCTGAAAGAGAGTTGGCAGTAAAGGAGATGGGGTAATGGTCTGATCCAATTTTGATAATAGAAGCAAGGGAACAGCTAAACTTGGTTAACCAATAAGGAGAAATTAAAGTTCTATCTAACTTTACTTGAATCAGGTCAGCTTTGGTTCTTCTATTGGTCCAGGTGTAATTAATGCCCTGGAGATCCACATCAATGAGAGCTTATGAAATCCATAAGGTCTTGTTTCCCATCAAGTTGTAAAGGGAGACCTCCCATTTTCTCTTCCTCTTTGAGCGGAGTATTGAAATCTCCCATAATAATTTAGCTTTGGTCAGCAAACTTGAGTTTGTCGTCTGCAAGGCTTCTCCAATATTTAACTCTCCCGATTTTGGTGTTAGGCACGTAGACATTAGATAAAACCTAGACAAATTTGTCCTTAATATGCTCAAGCTGAACTGAGTTCCTATTAAAAGCAGAGATGATTTCCCTACCTTTAATGGTTTTTTGGTTCCAAATAATCGCAGTTCCTCTAGAAGCTCCCTTTGAGATGACACCATTTTCCTTGAAAATTCTAATCTTTTCAACTTTTTCCTTAGACATCTTGGTTTCCTGAAGAAGGACCACATCTGGTTTATGATCTCTAATGATGTTTCGTAACACATCCTACTTATGAGGGGCATTTAGCCCTCTGATATTCCAGGATATTATCTTCATACTTTAACCAGGGATAGGGCTAACTCAATGGAACACTGTGTTCCATCAGCACGGTTCTTCCAACTTTCCTGTTCCCTTTGATGTTTTGGGGATGGCCTTCCCTACTTTTTGTTCTAACTTCCAGCATCTGCCTTTTTCTTATTCCTGCTTCTAGTTGAGATCCCTCCATTGAGTTCCTCCTTGTTCATTTTTCCTTCTCTCGGACCAAGGATCCGAAGATTCCCTTCCAGAATATCCATTACCACACTTTGAGAAGGGGTTTTACAAAGATGAGGCTTTGGGCTTCCATTGGTTAAAAGCAATAAGGGCTCCATGTCAGAAGGGTCTTGAGCTTCATTGAAGTTTTCCTCGACCGATTTTGAGAATGAAGAGGCTGGAACAGATTCTTCCTTCTCCTGATTGATAGATCCAACCTCCTAGTCCTCTGGGTTATTTTTATTTTTCACTCGGTTCCTTGCTCTACTTCTATAGAATTCTCTGGTTGGTTATTAGAGCAGACACAATCTTGTTTTTCATTATTGCTATTCTCAGCCTTCTTGACTTCATTAACTAATTCTATAACATCCTTATTTTGGTCACACTTAGCTGATGGGTCTCCTTTTTTATCAATCGTTTGCTAAATCTTTTTGTTCTTAATATTGCTATCATTCTTACTTTCCTTGCTCTTCTTGAGCGGACATGATTTTTCCCAATGCCCCAATTTTTTGCAATGGAAATAGGCAAACAAAAGTGATTCATATTCAATAGCTTGGGACCATTTTCCAAGTTTAGATATGATTTCTATGGATTGAGGCATATCTGTCATTTGATTAACATTTATACAAATGCGAGCAAAGACTAACCTTGATTTAGCTGCCGTCATCGGATCAATCGTCAGAAGTTCTCCAAAGGATTTCGCAATACCCTTGAATACTTCCTCGTTCCAGTATTCCAATGGGAGACTTGGGAGGCGAGTCCAAACTGGTGTAGAGATGAAGGACTCGTCAAGGGTGAGGTTCGGGGCCCATTTCTGAAGAGCCAAGGATGACTTGCCAAGCATCCATGGGCCTTCACAGAGAGCCTTATTCATGTCTTCTTCAAAGTTAAAATTGAAGGAAAAAAACCCCCTAGGCAACGCTGCCACATCCACTTGACCTTTAACAAGCCATTTTCTCCTTATGAAATTCCTAACATCATCGATGTTAGGCCTAAAGCCTGAAAATCATCCCACTAATGTCATGGATAAACCTGCTACAGTCATATCTACCACTTTATCTGGAACAGAAATAAAAACTAGTCCAGAAACTAGATCTGAGATAGTTGTAACTTCCGGGAGCCCAGATTTAGCCAGCGGTTTCACTCCAAAGAGCGAAGACCATTTTTTACCTTTACCTCTGTCATGTGGGTCCCTAGATTTTGAATCTTTAGCCTCCCCCGGTTTGACTATGTCCTTGTCCTCTTCTGACCCTTGAGATGCCTATCCTCCTACCTGTTTGCCAATTCTGAACCTAGAGAAACTGCCTTCCCTAGGAAATACGCCTTCCCCAAGAATTCTGCCATTACCCAATTTGAAATTTGAACCCAGAGAAACTTTATGCGATGTTATTTCATGCTTTATCTGGATTTGTGGTGTATGCTTTTATACAGTATCTCAGTGCTTATGATTAATGTTATTTTATGGATCATTATCATGGACTGACACTTTTACCCTATATGTACGATGTGTTATTTATATGTTGCATGTTTGTAAGTGTATGAGATGCGAGGGGATGATTTTCTTTCACTCACTCCGGTGAGATAGGGAACGTCACGATTCTCTTTCATCGGTGTACGTGTCATGTATGTTTATATATATTTGTCTATATGCACGTGTGGTTCTTTGGTGCAGGGCATTGTAGGTAGTAGTATTGGGTAGGTGTGGGGTATCAATTCCACTTGGTTTCACAGGTCTGAGCATGCCTTATTTGTCTAATGGGAGTGGAGGAGATAGTTGTTGGACCCTAGCTTTACCCGCAGTTACACTCGTGTGAGTGTTGTTAGTTGGTCATTTTTCCTCGGTTGACCGGTATACGAGTTAGAGTGCTTTAGTGTTTCGTCTTGTGAGTTGTCATTTTAGCATTCCTCATTTTGCATGTTTTCATTTATTTAAATGTTATTTAATTGAGTGAGTGATGTTATTTTGCGTTTGCGTAATTAGTTAATTATTATTCTCTTGAGTCTATTGATTTAATTAAATTAATGATTTGCTAGAATTAAATGGTTAAATTGGCTTATTTTATTGTATCAAGTTGCATTAATATATTGTGAAAGGAAATAAAGAATTGCCTAGCCATTTAAATGTTAAATGCTTATGTTAAAATAAAGTATTATGGAAATGGAAAATATGAAATAAAATAAATAAAAGCTTTTTCCTTTTTACCTTTCCATTTGACTTTGGTATTTTATTTTGTTGGAAAAGAAATTGTTTATGGAAAAAGGGTAAATCTGATTGCTTTTACTTTTTAAATAGTTTAATCTGATTGGTTGGAAAAACTTTTAACCTAGAAAGTTTAGGTTGAAATATGTTTTTTCCATATATTCCTAGGAGTTCACGGGAAGAGAGGGAGGTAGAATTTTGAAGGAGAAATTTGGAAAACTATTTTGGAAGAGGAGCTGGAGTTGGATTTGGTTTGCAAGATTGGGATTCTTCCATCATTTTGCTTCCTGGTTTGCTTGAAGGTTGGATAACCTCTTCTTGTTTTACAATTTAATTTTGAATGTTTTAGTTGCTTAATGTGTGTTGGAAAAATGTAAATCTCTTTGTAAATTCTTGTTGAATGATTGGAATGAAAGAAAGAGTGATTTTTATTGATGATTTTGTGGAATTCATATCAAATGGGTGCATGTTGAAAAGAAATGGTTCATCTTTCTATTTGCTATTTGTTATTTGCTCTTACAAAATCAAGTTCTTGAATTATCTCTTCTATTTGGAATAGATTTAGTTTGCTGTGTGTTCTCTAGTATCTATTTGCCCATGAATTGGGGCTTATGTTGGCAAAAATTGGTTATTTGCCTCTTGCAAGATGCAAGGAATTCTTCCTGTGCAAAGGAAATGAAGAAATTTACTAGAATCCTTCTCCTATCTTTTAAATTCTTCTTATGTTGCCAATATCCTTATAATTGGGGTTCCTGGCGTGGCATTACAAAATGCTTCTATATTACTATAAAAATTTGAAGGACAATGTTGTAATAGTCACTAAATGACTAAAAATGAGTTACAAGTCTTATTAATTTTCTTAAAAGAATTGAACAAAGCTACAATGACTACAAAATAGAAGCAAGAACTAGCTCTTTACAAAAAGAGTAGTTGTGCTTTATAGATAGTCGTAACTATTTACATCATGATTTTTGCATTAAATATGAAGACAAAAGAAATAAGAGGATTTTTTTGCTCAATACTCATCTTCTTGGTCATCTAACTCCTTTTTCCCTATTTTCTTGGCCTAAGAACTGCCCCAAAAAGGTGTCTTGATGAAGAAAAGCCTCCACCTTTGACTGGTCCATAGATAAGGTATTAATTTTTACTCCCTAGATGCTTGGAAATGGCTAAAAAGTCTTCAAGCTACCCTATATTTTCTCTTAGCTTCCTGTAATCCTAGTATAACTCTTGGAAAAATCATCATCAACCCCTAGATACCCTCCTTATTCTATAACAACTAGCCTTATTGTCTCCAACTTCTTCAGGGGTTAGATATAACTATTTTTGGGTATCAAAGACCCCTCAAACTACTTAAAACTGAAACATAATGGCTTAAAACTCTCTCTTGAATGCATTTATATCCATTAGGCACATTCAATTGTGTCAAAAAGACACCTATGAATCTCAAGACTACTATTTTCCATTGCATACCTTTGAGATTAAATCTACCACTTTTCCTTAAGTAGATTTTAAAAAAATGATTGATGTAGCCTTCTTGCATATTCCCTTTATGACTATAGCTGCCTTTTCTTCCCAACTTGCAATACTTAACATGTCTATGAGCATCCAAGAGGATATGAAGAAGTGGTAAATGCTTAACTAGCTATTGCAATGACTCTTGAAGAAAGGAAACAAACTCACTTGCCCACTGATACTGGTTGCTCATACTACTATTCTAGAGTGTATCAGTGAGTTGGCCCTACTCTTCTATTGCTGCAACCTCATGCGTGGGTGCAAGCACGAAATTTGATGATTTATTGGCTTCCAACCAAGATAAATTCTTGATAGGGCAACCTCTGGTATGAATAAAACTTGAAGTCTCATTGTTGGTCTCTTTCTTATAGACTACTTATTTCACATATTTTTGCTAATTGGAATCACTTGTTTCATGCGGTGCAAGCGAAAACATAGCTATTTCCACATTTTGTTCTTGTTGCTCACAATTTTCTATGATAGGAGATGTTGGTTTGGCATCTAAGCTTGTGCAAAGGACTAGTTTCAGCTTTCTGACAGTGATGACTTGTAAGAACATCAAAGTCATCTTGTTGAGGTAAGAGTTCTGATTTTTCCTTGCACTCAACTAGACCAACAACTTGGTATATACCAACTTCTCCTTTTTGAAAAAGCAAAATATCCTCATTTGTCTCATCATAGTCCAATACTTCATCATTATCTTTTATGGCTTCTGGTTGTTCAAAAACTTGGTTTGACATTGATATAGGAATGATTTCTTCATCTTTGGTAATGAAGCAAGAAAGTTCATTAAATAAGAATGTGAAAATTTCAACATTATAACCCTCCTTTTCCTTCTCATCTTGTTGTCCTAACTGATTTGTTGGCATTGAAAATGGTACAACCTCCTCTTCATCAACAAAAAGTGAAAGATCTTTAGATATATCAACCAAGACTTCATGATAAGAATCATTCTCTTGTTGCATGTACCTTGTTGCTCCAACTGGTTACAGTCATCACTCAACTACAACAAAACTGATTTCTCTTCAAAAGAAGGCTCATCTTGTTTGAAGCTTAGTATATTGAACCTAGAACCCCTTCTTCAATGAATGGTTTTGGAAAGGAAAGTGTTGAATAGACTTATAATTTTGGGCTTAGGCAAACATTGACTTCATTTTCTCCTCCTAATACCTTACTTGTGCCTCCAATTCCTGCCCATGAAGGTGGGCTTGAAAAGCAATCTCTTCTTGTCGTAGATCAAACACTTGTTGCTTCTTGATGTCATCCAAATGTTCTTTGAAGTTTAGCAATATGTTCTTGATCTCACCAATCCCCATATTATCCATCTTTTGAGGCTAATCAAGAAAGTGACATTATTGGTTTGACACAAATAAGGCATTTTGAGGCTGATTGTGTGCACACATATGTTGCCAAGATATTTGAGTAGGGGTAGGTGGGTGGTAAGTCTAGACATGTAAAAATTGTCATCTCCAATTGACCTCAATTTTTCCATCAATTAGATGAATCCATAATATTATCCCTTTTTCATTATATTAATATTTATTATTCTAATAGTATATCCATGTATCCATGTATCCATTATCTCATTTAATCCATTAAATAAATATATATTCTATTATTTAATCCATTTAATAATATATTCTACACATATCATTCCTAATTTTTCTTGCATTACCCAATCCATTCCCTATTTATCATACTTCATATCCATCTTTTACATCCACCTAATCAATATGGGACAAACATTTACATTTCCACAAATTTTATCCCACATCCATTCTGATATTGGATTTACCCTTGAGAACATATATTTAAACCCAACCCCCTCTCATTTCAATCATCTAGCAATTTAGTTCACCTTTTGCATTCTTACATTCTTGTTATCTTGCACTTCGCTTTCTCTAGCTTTTTGCATTCATCATCTTAAATCTTTGTTTCCTCATAGCCTTTTGTGCATGTTCTTTTAAAAGCAATATTGTTAAAATACGAAATATTGAGGAATAGGAGTGTAATTGAGTGAATTTTGTGTTTGCATGCATGTGTTTCTAGATCAGATATTTGTTTTTGCATGTATGTTGCTCGTAGGTACTTCGTTGTTGATGTTGGAAGTTTTGAATCTTTGATTCAAACCATTTCCCTCATCTTCATTTGGCACACCTAGTCTTTTTGCAAGAAATATCATTGTCAATAACGTTTGATCTTCTAATTGTTTGATTATTTGCATTTATTGTGTCTGGTTATCTGCATCCATCTTGTGTTCATTGTCATACAATCATTGATTTATTTCCCATATTTGCATACAAATCCCTACCTAGGATCATTAATCGCCTACAATATATCCATCATCAACATTGGGTAAGCTATCATTAACGTTTTCACCAATTATGTTTTTCAGTGTGAGGCATTCGTGTTGTAATGGTGAAAAATTAGGGTTTTCACCATACAAGAAAGAAAACCACTAATTTATGATTTGGTCACCATTACATTAGGGAAAGATAGGAATTAAATAGATCTAAACCTAAGAGGTATGAATACTGATCTAATTCCAGGGGGTTTGGAATGTACCCCTATTTTCCCTTGAGTTGAATTGATTTGTTGAAGATGTTGAAATTAGGGTAAATGTGTTGCAATTGATGTAAAAATGCGTAAATAGTGAGCTACTGTCACTGGATTGAGCCATGAACCTGGATCTGAGGATTGTAAGAGGATTCAAACTTGTTCCTAGAAGTAGCTCTTGATTTGTTGGGACTAGTGTGCCAATCACTTTGGTCTTCCAAAATTTTTGCACTCTAATGGGAGATCAATTCATCTCTATAAATAAAGATTATCCTCAAGATCGCAACTCTATACCTACTTCCTGCACAAAAAAAAGAGGGGAAATAGGTTGGAAATAGGGGTTTGCCTAAGTCAAACCTTGGTTTAGGAATTAACCTTGAATAAAATGTTGTAAATACTAAAATAAATAATAGAAGGATATACCTCAGATTTGTAATGACTGATAATGATGCTTTACTTCTTGAATGTAATCACATATGTTGTATGAAATGTCATGAACATGACAAAACCCTAATCACACACACATTCTTGCATATGAATGTTGTAACTTACTCCACGATGATTGAATGAAGAATTTGCAGCCTTGAATATCTCTGAAAATGCTAGATGATGAAAACTTCAATGCTTGAATGCTTGATTGCTTGAATGTCAAGACTTAGAATGCTTGAGATGAAATTAGGTTGATTAAATGCCTTTATATATGAGGATCTAGGTCAATTTACTGATTAGGCCAATCTCCAATGGTCATATTGAGCCACCAACTTTATTTACCACTGAAGAGATGGGTCTCACCCCCTCCTTAAAAATTGGGCCCCAAAGAGGGGGACTAGATCATTGGGCACTCTAGTCCAAGACCACGACACTGGTGGTGCTCTGGTCCTACTTAATTATGGACCAAAATTAAGGTCCAAGGAGGAAGACACATCCTTAAGGGATCATTTGGCAGGTGCACAAGACATGAAAGTTGGAATTAAGGCACTAAATAGACCTAGATAGGAGATGAGGAGGAGACAGGTTGAACTAAGGGCACAAGCATGAGGTGTAAATTGGCTTGGTGATAATTTATGATGCTACACCTATTTTAGTGTAAGTGATTGTTTTGGCATGGGTGATAGACCTGAGGAATTTTTAGAACAATTCATATATGCATTTGTGCTTTAAGAAATTCATAAACTTTGTCTATGCGTTCACATTTGCAACATATTTGGTAATGATTTTGGACTTTCAATAACATGTCTTCTGCTAGTGACTTTGGTCCCTGAATGATATGCTTTTATGCCCCATATTTTTGACTTTCTGATCTTCAAAACACATTGGTGTAGGAGAACCGAAAGACACAAATGAAGCCTAAAAGAGCCTAATATCACCCATGAGGTGAAAATGATCATATGTAATAGGTTGATAGGTTTGTGAGTCACTAAGATCCAATTGATGTAAGGCATTGTCATGGTTGCATTTTATAAGCCATCATGGAAAAATGACCACGTGGGTCAGTAGGAGTCTAGGAATGAGTCAAGAAAATAAATATTGGTCTTAGAAACATCAGACCAATCCTTGGAATAGGTCGAACACACCTTGGAGTCGCCAAATTTGAAAAGTGCAAGTTAACAACTTTTGTTGTCATTGCAAAATATTGTAAAAAAGGGATAACTAATCCTCCAATGCTTCCAAAGTTTGAAAAGTGGTTGGAAACTGTTAGGGGGGCTATATTATGCCCACTTGGACCGATTCCAGGGTTGTTGTTGGAGTAGTTGTTGAAGTTGTTGAAATTTATGATGTTTAGGAGTTTGGAGCAATACAATATATTTGGAGTTTTCTGAAATTCTACGTTTGTGCTATTCATTTCTAACCAGTACGGATTGGTGGATGCTTGAAACCAATTGGATGAGTTAGGGAAGTCTCTTACCTTTCATTTGAATCAAGTTTGAGGTCTTGTAACAATTAGGTTGTAGAGATCCATCAAAAACTAACCGAACTGGTCACAAACCCTACCGACACCTAGGGTTTCACCATAAAGATGCCCTTAATCTGACATTTTCACCGGAGGACCAAACAAATTGTGGAAAAATGTTAGAGAGGCCATTGTACCATAATATTTTTGTGTTTGTTTCCAAGGAGGCTCTGGTGCAGGGCACCCTCTTAGTTCTGGACTTCTTTTGTTGTTTGTGTGTTGAATAGGTGGTCTTAGACCCTAGGATGGTGTTTTGGATCAGTTTGGATCTTGTGAATGTAATAAAGAACCTATTGTAAGGTCAATTGGCTCTAAGGTTATTTATAAACCTAGAGACTGAATTAGGCCATGAGGTTCATGTAGTGTAGGAGGCATGTTGATAAGTTGTTTTGAGTTGTTTTAGGCCTAGGATAGGTCTAAAAAGTTCATTAGGGACATTGGCATGTCAAAAGTGTCAAAAATGCAAAATTGTCAAAAGTTGCAAAAGTTGCTAAGCAACATTTTCCACCGATTAGGAAAAGAGGTTCTAACAGACATAACCAATTGGAAAGCAATTGTATCCATTAGGGAAAGGCCTATTTGTGCCTCTGAGATCATCCATGTCGGTGTTGGATGAAGCATGTAAAGATTTGGTGGTTTGAATAATAAGAAAACCTATATTTTATCCAATTTCCATTATTTTTTGTGTTGTACGATCTGACAGAGGATTTGCTTACATGGAAGTTTGAATATATTGGATTGTGGTGTGAGTGCAGGCTTGAATGCAAGTGTTCTGAGTCCAATTGATAGAGTTTGGAGCGAGTTGTGGGCAGTTTGCCAATAATTGTCATTCTAAGACCCGGTTCATAAGGTTTCATCAAAGACATGGCCCTAACTTACAAATCCCATTGAGTATAATGGCCTTTTGGGAAATACAAGTTGAGGGTGTGTACACTGAGATTTTCAAAGGGTGGAATTTGGGAGTGAGGGTTGGTGCGGTTACCACCAAAACCTAGGCTAAATAAGACAATGTGTTTAGTCTAGCCTACAAGGAGGAATGAACAAACAATCACCTAGGGAGTGTTTGGTGACTGGTCTAATGGTGGATTTTCTCTATTAGAAGCCTAAGGATCATGTCCAAGTGGTGAGTCTAGTTCTCCAACCCCATCTTCAAGTAGTTGCTTTGGAAAACAAGCTTATTACGTCTACAAACTCAGTAGGTTCTTAGGGGTGCTAGAGCAGAATAAAACCTCAATCTCTTGGGATTGGATGTAAATCCCAAAAGGGTATTCAAATCTGTAATTTGTTCCTAGAGTGTTTTGGAATAATTTTGAATTATTTGAGAAATACCGGTTTGGCGGGGCTATTGAATTAGGCCTAAATAGGGGTTTCTTAACCTGGGTGCAAAAATGAGACTTCCAAACTTGGTTGGAAGGCTAGGGTGAGTGAAATTGGTTTTCAAATAGTCCAAACCCTCCTTAGGAAGTGTAGCAGGTGACTAGTTGCATTGGTGCATGTATAACCCTACTTGTGAGGTTGTAATAGGCCTTAGACAAGGCATAGAGGGGTGGTTTTGGGTCTTCTTACCTTCTGTTGCCCACTCTGCATTAGGTGGTATCAGATCATAAAGGTTCTTGAGGGTGGAAGAAGAAGATCGACAAGATGTCAGAAGGAGAAGACACTAGTGATGGGAGAAGGATGACCAACATTGAACTCGCCAAGTTGGTAAGAGAGCAAGCATAAACAAACAAAGAGATGAGAAAAGAATTGGATAAGTTGAAGGGTAAGATGGACAAGAAGCAAGGAGACTCTGATGAAGAAGAAAAAGGGAATGATGATGATTCCCTTCTGCAGGAAAGAGAGAGGATACCTGTAGATCAGAGAAGTTTCCTTGAAGCCCTTGAGAGAGTAGGTAGCAGAGATGACAAAGCAAGCCTACCTATGTTCACTGGGAATATGAACCCAGAGGAAGTCATGGATTGGTTGGAGGCCTTAGAGAACCACTTTTAGTGTGAAGATGTGCTTGAGAACCAAAAGATGAAGACTGCCAAGTCTAAGATGAAGGGATCCGCCCTTGGTGGAACTTCTTACAAAATGAGAGAGTAGAAGAAGGGAAGAACCCCATCTCATCATGGAGGAGGATGGTTACAGAGTTGAAAAGGAAATTTGTACCTGAGGATTATGAAGTGACAATGCACAAGAAGTTGCATAGCCTAAGACAAAAGGATTTGGATGTGAGTGGATACACAAAGGAGTTTCACAAACTGTCCTTAAGAGCAAATGTGCCAAAGAATGAGAAGAAAAAGTTAGAAAGATACATAAATGGCCTCAAGTATGCCATTCAAGATGAACTAAGTCTCTTTAATCCTGAGACAATTCATAAATTTTATCAAATGGCATTAAGAATTGAAGAAAAGTTAAGAAGAAAGGGAGATCAGCAAGATAGAGGAAGAGGAGGAAACTTAAGAGGAAGAGGTAGATTTGGTGGAAGAGGAACATCTCCTAAACCACAAGGAGAGTCAAGTAATCAAGAATCAAAAGGAGAACCAAGTCACAGGGGTAGTTTCAGAGGAATAAGACCAAATGGCCGAGGTAGAGGAACCAATGTGTTCCCCGGAAGATGCCTCACATGTAATCAAGTTGGCAACCAATCTTTCAGATGTTTGGAAAAGCAAGGTTCTAACAGTCAGGTGGAGAAAGAAGAGTTCATTTGGCACAAGAGGAGGAAACCCAGAGTGTGAAATCATCTTCAAGACATACAGATCCAGAGCAAGGGGAGTGTCTGATGTTCAAAAGGACCCTCTTGAAGGAACCAACCATCAAGGAGCCACCACAGAGGAAGTCATTGTTTAGAACTACTTGCAAGGTAAGTGGAAAGGTATGCAGAGTCATTGTGGACTCAGGATCAACTGATAATCTTGCTTCAACTAATATGGTTAGCAATCTTGGATTGAAGAAACTTCCTCACTCCTGGCCCTACAAAGTCTCCTGGTTGAGCAAAGAGCAACAAGCCTTGGTAAGTGAACAAGTTTGGGTTGATTTTCAAATAGGTGAATATAGAGACAAGATTTTGTGTGATGTGGCAGAGATGGATGCTTTCCATTTACTCCTTGGAAGACCATGGCAATATGATGTAGACTCAAGGCACGATGGGAAGAAAAATGTCTACAAGTTGACCAAAGATGGTGTGTAATACACTATGACCCCACTACTGGATGATGGTAAGGACAACCATCTTGTGACTAGTGTCATGTTAGTAGGTAGGGAGGAGTTTATGTAGGCAATGAAGGAGAAGAATACCCCATACTTTGCTATAGTGGTGAAGCCAAGAGAAGAAGTGAGGAAGAAAGAGGAAGACAAGTTGCAAGAAAGGACTGCAGGTCCTAGACAAGTGAAAGAGTTGTTGAATATACAAGGGTATAGTTTCAGGAAGAAAAGCCAGAGACCCTACCACCTTTCAGAGATGTAAGTAACTGTATTGACCTCATACCAGGCTCAAAATTTCCCAACAAAGCAACATATAAATTGAACCCTAATCAGAATGAAGAACTGGCAAGGCAAGTACATGAGTTGTTAGAGAAAGGATTCATAAGGAAGAGTATTAGCCCTTGTGTTGTCCTGACAATATTGGCCCCAAAGAAGGAAGGTACATGGAGATTATGTATGGATTCAAGATCCATCAACAAGATCACAATTAGGTATAGGCTCCCTATGCCTCAGATAGAAGACTTGATAGACTATCTAGCAGGAGCCAAGTACTATTCTAAGGTGGATTTGAAGAGCGACAACCATCAAATTAGGATAAGAGAGGGAGATGAGTGGAAGAAAACCTTCAAAATAAATGAAGGACTTTATGAATGGCTCATTATGCCATTTGGCCTCTCAAATGCTCCTTGTACATTCATGAGAATCATGAATGAAGTTTTGAAACCTTTTATCAATCATTTTGTTGTTGTATACTTGGATGATATCTTGATTTTTAGCAAAAATAGGGATGAGCATCTAATACATTTGGATTTGGTTTTGAAAAGGTTGAATGAAGAGAAGTTGAAGATCAATTTGGAAAAATGTGTCTTCTTGCAGGAGGAGTTAGTATTTTTTGGTTTTGTGATCTCCAAGAGCAGCCTCAAGATTGATCCATCCAAGGTGGAAGCAATCCTCAATTGGCCTACACCTAGAAATGCAAGTGAGGTAAAGAGTTTTCATGGTCTTGCAAGCTTCTATAGGAAGTTTATTAATAATTTTAGTGGTGTATGTGCACCTATGATTGACACTATAAAGGGAGGTAGAAAATGTCAGTTTGTATGGACTAATGAAGCAGATAAGTCCTTTGAGTATTTGAAAAGAAGGGTAGCATAGCAACCTATATTGGTTCTACCTGATTCGCATAAGGTTTTCACCATAGAATGTGATGCAAGTAACAAGGCAGTAGGAGGAGTCTTGATTCAAGAAGGTAGACCAGTAGCCTTCTTTAGTGAAAAATTGAATGAATCCAAACAAAAGTACTCAACCTATGACTTATAGATGTATGCAATGGTTCAATCTTTGAGGAAGTGGAGGCATTATTTGTTGCCAAAAGAGTTTGTAGTCCATACCGATAACCATGCTCTGAGTTTCTTGAATAGGTAGGACAAGTTGAATCACTGGCATATGAAGTGGATGGAATACCTTCAAGCATTCACTTTTACCATCAAGCACAAGGAAGGAGTAGCAAATAAGGTAGTTGATGCCCTTAGTAGGAGGAACTTGACAGTGAAGGAGATTTAGTTGGAGAGCATAGGAATCACTTCCATGAAGGATATGTACCAAGGAGATGAGGATTTCAGAGAAGCATACCAAGTATGTAAGGAAATGGGTGACAAGTACCATAAGGAGTTCTTAGATTTTATTCTATAGGAAGGTCTACTTTTCAAAGGAAGCCAACTTTGCATCCCTAAAGGCTCCATGAGAGAAAACATTGTGAAAGAGAATAATTATGGGGGATTGGTAGGTCATTTAGGGATTGACAAGACCCTTGAGTTGGTTAGATGATTCTACTTCTGTCCTAAGATGCAGACTGAGATCAGAAAGTATGTGGAAGGTTGTATGATTTGTCAAAAGGCCAAGGGTAGCAGTTCAAATGGAGGTTTGTATACTCCTTTGCCCATACCAAATAAGCCACAAGATTCAATCAACATAGACTTTGTATTAGGACTCCCAAAGACTAAACATGGTTATCACCAAAACCTAGGCTAAACAAACAGGGTTACCACCAAAACCTAGGCTAAACAAGACAATGTGTTTAGTGCCTACAAGGAGGAATGAACAGACAGTCACCTAGGGAGTGTTTGGTGACTCTTCTAATGGTGGATTTGGTCTATTATAAGCCTAAGGAACATGTCCAAGTGGTGATTCTGGTTCTGTAACCCTATCTTCAAGTAGTTTCTTTGGGAAATAGGCCTAATTAGGCCTATTAGGTTTGCAAAATCGGTAGGTTCTTAGGGGTGCTGGAGAAGAATAAAACCTCAATCTCTTGGGATTGTATGTAAAGCCCAAAAGGGTATTCAAATCTATAATTTTTTCCTAGAGTGTTTTGGAATAATTTTGAATGATTTGAGAAATGCCAGTCTGTTAGGGCTACTAGGATTAGGCCTAAATAGGGGTTTCTTGACCTGGGTGCAAAAAGGAGACTTCCAAACTTGGTTGGAAGTCTAGGGTGAGTGAAATTGGTTGTCAAATAGTCCAAACCCTCCTTAGGAAGTGTAGTAGGTGACTGGTTGCATTGGTGTGTGTAGAACCCTAGTTGTGAGGTTGTAATAGGCCTTAGACAAGGCATAGAGGGCTAGTTTTGGGTCTTCTTACCTTATGTTTCCCACTTTTCATTAGGATCCAAGCCCAAAGAGATTGAATTGACCCTAGGTGGGCATCTCTATGTGACCGCCTAAACTGAAGAAGTAGAAATCACTTGCAAAAGATAAAGAAGATGGGATCAAGTCTTGAAACCTTGGATTTGGTGATTTGAAACCTTACCCCACCTTGCAAAAGTGTTGGTTTAGTCAGGGTACTAATACAAGGGGTAGTTTCTTTGTAAATGAGGCCTAATTGGCTTAATTAGGTCTGGAAGGATAGTAAGGGTATAGACCTTTCAACTTGTGGTTAGAGTCCAAGCCTTTGGGGAATTGTGTGACTTGATAAAGGGTATTTGAAGTTTCCCTTAGTTTGTCTTGTCCTTTGGAATTTTGTTAATTTGTGTTTGGAGAACCCAACTGGTAGGGCTACTAGGCTATCGGTAGGGCTACTAGACAAATAGGATAGTTGTGAGACAAGTATCCCCTAACACATTTGATAGTCAGATCTTATGGGTGTTTTGTGTTGGTTGGACCACCAATAGACATAATCCAATAGGTTTCCATCCCATCGGTACTGGAAGATTGTTTTCCATTCACTTAAGGGTAGAGTGTTTTCATCCTACCAGTATCAGAAGATACTAAACAGGTATGGATCTGATCACACAAATTGTTGTGTGAGTTGAGTATTTGGTAGGTGTGTTGTTTACACCTTGAACAAACAAAATAAATTATTTTGGACACAATAGTTGTGGGTGAGAGAAGGTTTTAATCTAGTTTGTTGCCTGGCTCTGCATCACACGTATTCTTGCGGACATTTTGTAGCTCTCTTAGCATGTATACCTGCTAGTCTCCTTGATCTTTGATAAACATGGTTTCTACTACATTATTGGCAGCTAGAAAGATACATTTTGCATGCAATCCAAGTTGATACATTGCAATATCTAATAAATATGTTGCAAAGTCTCTTGATCACGTTGGTAAATTTGCATCAAATACATTGCAAACCTAATTCAATATGTTTAAAACAAAGTCCAAGCATTAAATGAATACATGGTAGACTGTAATGCCTTATCTCTGCATTCATCAAATGTTTCAAACCTACAATCATTTCATGCCAAATATGTTTTAAATCTGCACAACATGTTAGTTGTTTACTGAAATGTTTATTCTCTCTTTGTACATTGGTTTTTTGTTTTCTCTACCAAACACACCCTCCATTCAACGTTTTCAATAGACTTAAATGAGTTTTCATCAAATTTCAAATGACTGTGCATGCTCTACAAATCATTATTATGCATGTTTTGTAATTATGTATTTCTCACACTTAGCTATCCTTGGGCTTGCATGGGGGCTGCCTTGGGAAGGCTCCTACAAAATCCATCCTTGCTTGTCAAATATCATATCTTGAGAAAACTACTAATGTTATTTGATGCAGGACGTCTATCAAAGAAATCATGATTTGAAATTGATTGTCTAATTTTTAGATTAGATCACACTTCAATTGGTGCTTTAAAATTAACCAATGTATTCCATGTCTTGAGAAATAAGCTCTTTGTGTTTTACCTTTTAGAGGGTTTGCCTCCCAATAATCCCTTAAGGCCGAGTGAGAGGGACCAACCCAAGTGGTAACAAGGCTAAGACCAAGCCCTTCCAAGCCACTATAAATAAATGTGTTTGTGAGGAAACTTGCAAGCAACAGGTGTTGATCTGTCATACTGATGTATATATCCCTCAACATCTGTGTGATGCTTAAAAACCCGCAATGGCTAGGAGGACTCATTAATCTGAGTGAAATACCACATGTATGACCACTTGAATGGATACCCTTACTATAAACTCATTGTTTTAGTAGCCAAAAACTTTCTATTTGCTGGCGCAGGAGGTCAAACCTTTGAAGCCGTCCCACACTCTTGTAGTTCAAGGTAGAGATAACAAATTTATCAAGATCCTTGGATATTTGGAAATTCGAAGCTTGGTATGCCCGAGAAGTGAGTGCCATGGAGGGGAGTCAATGCTGCCAAGCTTCTAAGTTTTCCTCTTTGAATAAGTGCAGCTCGGATTAATTTCTATAGTGGGAACTCATCAAATATTGTCTCGACCAACCTAGGATTTGTACTTGAATGTGCTTCTATTTCATTGAAAAATATCAAGAAACATTATGTTTGTCATGTTTTAAGTGTTTGTTCAAAACAAAAATTTCACAATCAAACACCACACCTAAAACTAGTAGCATTGAAATTTCTCTTTGCAAACCTCAAATTTTGTCCAACAACCAAATAGTGCAAATGTCTGCATGATTTCTCATAAGGCTAAAATCCCTAAGCGAAGAGACACTTGAAGACCTACTGCAAGTGAGACATTTTATTGATAGAATTTTATGACTGTCCTTTGAGGAATGAACCAAACCTACATATCCAATATGATCCTAGTGCTCCTACTTGAGACTACATATTCTTGGGGAATCATCTTCCAATTTTGATCTTTTAGGATCTTGCATAGTCACACCTTTTTTCCTTTGCACCTTTAGATAATCCACACTAATTGGTCCTTCCATTTGGTTCCATCCTTAGTCCTTCCATATTTTGATCATCCCATCTTTAGTCCTTGCATCATTTAGATCATTTTATCTTGTTGCATATCAATCCTTGCATATCAGTCCTTGCATATCGATCCTTGCATATCCATTCATTTAGTCAATATCATTTTGGTCTTTGCATATCCTTCATTGGTAAAAAATAAAATTAAATTAAAAAAACCTTACCCTTAGGTCACTCTTCTTAGGCCTCAAATCGAACATTGGCTATGCTATCACCTTTTACCACTTGAGGTTTATCATATTTGAGTTAGGAAACATATTAATATTTGGGAATAGGGTAACTTGCTTGGAGTACATAATTTCCTACCTTAGCATACCCTCTTTTCTAGAGCATTGTCCTTGTGTCTATTTATCATAACACAAGTTAAATCTAGTCTCGTAATCATTTTCAGACCTAGAGTTACCCTTATCTTACTTTAGAGTTGTCTTCGTTTGAGTCAACTCAAATCCTTGTATTGGTCTTCATAATCCATTTGAGGTCTAGTCTTTGCATTCATTGGGTTATCCTTGTATTTCATTCCATCTTGAGTCTCATACATTGTCCTAGGTTAAAGATTAGAACAATCACTTATGTCCCCTATATCAAGAATCAAAATATTTTAGGGAGAAGGAAACCCTTGGGTGAACTATCTTTTTGAGGATGAGAGTATTAGCGTTGCAACCAATGAAACAAGTGACATTGATGACATGGAAATAACTTAGTCAACCATTGATGAATCATTTCATGATCATAGATTTACTAAACTTCTTAAAGAGGTGATTAAATGTGATCCAAAATCATACTTCAAAGCCATTGCTGACAAGAGAATTAAATTGCCACCTGATTTTGACATATCATTGCTCATAGCTAATGACAAACCAAGAGCTAGTGAAACTAAACCTATAAAGTCAAACAACGATGAGAGGATAAAAGATTATAGACCTTTCTACTTGCAACTAGGATACAAGAGGTCTATGACAACATCTAAACCTATACCTACCAATGATCCCATTTTGAGTAAATTGAGAGCATTGAGACAAGAGTTAGACACTCTCAATAATATGAAGGAATTCTCATACAAGCTTTCTATTGAGGACATATGTCCCTATCCTTTTGACCCAAGTATTCCTATGCCACCTTTTCCTAGTCATTGGGAGAAACAAAAAATGGGTAAGTATAGAGGAAAAGGGGACCCTAAAGATCACTGGAGAGAATTTTGCACCGCTACCTTATAATTTGTAGTGGATGAAACTTAACTTATGAGATTATTCCCCTGTATTCTTTGAGGAGACTCTATGGAATGGTTTTTTGGATTACCCCCAACCATCAAATCTTTTCAAGAGTTGGTTGAAAAGTTCATTCCACACTATGCTTATAATTTGAAACATGAGGTGACCATGATAGAATCTTCAACACAAAATAAAAAAAAAGAGAATCCTTCGTATCGTTTTTACAAAGATGAAGACATTTGACAAAAAGAACACCTTATGACATTCCTAATAAGAAACTTGTTGATCTCTTTTATCGCAATCTAAATAAGGAAATTAGAAGAGAATTGCACCTTAAATGTTTGGATTCCTTTGATGAGGTAATAGAAATAGGATTTCAAATCGAACAAACCCTTATTGATGATACCTTAAGGGTTCATCGTCAGACAAAGGAAAAGAGAAATAAAGAAGCTTCCCTAAATGAAATTTTATACCACTGGGATAACTACTCAAGTCAGCATTGAAAGAACTCCTTGAGAACGATCTTATAACGTTGCCTGAAATAAGAGAATATAATCCACAAGTCAAACCCCCATGGTAGAATGATGATCACTTTTGCGACTATCATAGACACAAGGATCACAAGACTAATAGTTGCAATAAACTCCGACATGTGATACAAGACCTTCTTAATGAGGGCAAGATTTCAGTTGATGGACACACTTCTTCTAGTAACTCTGATTGTGAGATGTTCAAGAATCATTTCCCTAAGCATGACAAGGATAAAGGAAAGGCCTCAAAATTTGGTGATGGCATGAACTATACCAATTCTAAACATGATTATACCATAAACAATATCAGTGAGCCTGATAATCATGTGAACACCTTCATCATAAAGGGCAAAGAACTTGATTGTAATGTTACCACATGTAGAGGCACAATTATGCTTAAGGGTCCTAATTCTAAACCCGCTACATCAACTTTGCAATACAAACTTATAGATCATTTAGGGAAGATGCCCGCACAAATTTCTATACTTGAGATTCTACACCTATCCCCTGAACATAAAGCTATCCTTGATACAACACTCACTACAACTACAATGCCTACAAACCTACATGTAGATCAATTTCAAGCTATGGTGGGACATATAGCCTCCCCTTACACTCTCACTTTCACCGAGAACAATGATTCTTCCATGTAACAACCACATAATGTGCCCTTACACATTGAGGTCCTTGTCCACAAAGTTAAGATCAAGTGAATTCTGATAGACGAAGGAACAGGTTTAAATATTTGTACCTTCAAGTTGATCACAAAACTAGGGTTTTTTGAAAGTGCAGTTGATCGAAAGAAATAGATTACCATAAAGGCATATGATGAAGAGGAGTTCTCATCTAAGGGATCATTTACATTTCCTCTCAAAGTCGGACCTGTGGTGAAGGATATGGTTTTCCAAGTCCTTGATCTCCCCCTAATCTATAACATTCTCCTCAGAAGGCCATGGATCCATGCAATGCAAGCTATACCTTCTACCTACCATCAATGTATCAAAATTCTACACAACGGTGTCCAAATTACAATACCAGGAGATCCAAACCCTTTTATGTATTGCAACAATCCGAGTTCTAAGACTGAATCTATCATTCCTAGCAACCATGAAGCACCTCCTTCTGAAACATACATTAATCCTGAATCCTTAAGAGCATCCACCTCCAAATCCAATGAAGTTGAGATCAAAATTCAAGTAAAAGAACAAGGAGTAGGAGTATATGCCCTAAACCGTACCCTTTGCATCGAAAAACTACCTTCCTCTCCTCAAATCTATGGCAAACTATAGATGACTAAAACCACACTGGACACCACTACTTTGGTCTGTAAACCTACAGTTTTCAAAAAATGGGGAGTTTTGTATGATGAGATAGAAGAAGAGGATCTCCTGGGATGGTTATACAAGCATGAGGACACAGAAAAGGAATAGAGTGAAAAACCATAAGTCAAAATAGCAGTTGAGCAATATGGAAAGGGACAAACTATAATGAAAAGATATGGCTATAATGGTCATAGTCATCTTGGTTTACAAAAATAAGCTATACTTGAACCAATCAAACTTGATGGTGGACGTAAGGTTCCTAGTTTAGGATATGATACACATAAAGATAAGACCTTGAGTACTAAGGGTAACTCAAGTGAGGTAGGGGAGTCTTCTAGCGTAACACAGATTGACAAGGAAGATGTCATCGATGACTCTGACAATTTTATTGATATATATGACTATGATTCTATCTATACCCTTGAGCCTATTCATAACCTTGAGACTAATCATGATCCTTTACACCTTGTTCACCCACAACTTATTGATTGGGACCAAACATGACCACCCCAATTGGATGTTTTTCAAAATGATGAGGCAATCATAAACTTTCTTGGAGCACATAGTGACTTACCTCTTGGAGATCATAGAGTTGTCTTCACCATAGAAATCAACAATGTGGCTTACTTTGGAGAAGGTGCCAAGCCTTTTAGTCACAAAATTATGAAAAATATAAATAGGTCTTTTAGTGAAAACTATTCTCGGACACTATTAGAACCAAAAAAAGGAAAAATAAAGGACGTATCCGAAGGTGAAAACCTCTCTGAGGTGCTTGAGGATGGAAGGCTTGGCACACTTCCCCTAGCATTATATCATGAGAAGTCATCTATGTTCATAGAGAAGACACTACTAACAAACTTGGGCATAGAAGAGAAACCAAAGATTATACATCTAGCAAAATAATTGACACTTGAAGAGAAAATAGAGCATATCCAATTGTACAAGGAAAGACAAGTTAATTTTGTGCGGTCCTATGTACACATGCTGGGACTTGATCTTGATTTAGTTATGCATCACTTATCTTTGCCACTGGGGGAAAAACCTGTGAAACAAAAATTGAGAAAAATGCACCCTCATGTGGCACTATTGGTAAAGACAAAATTGCAAAAGTTGCTAGATGCTGGATTTATAAGGTCTGTTGACTATGCCGACTAGATTTCAAATTTGTTACCAGTTTCAAAACCTGATGTGAATGTCAATGTTTGCATAGATTTCAGAGATTTAAATAAGGCTTGTCCTAAAGATGACCTCCCACATCCAAATATTGACATGATAGTAGATTTTACAACAGGACACGAGATGTTATCCCTAATGGATGGTTTCTTGAGCTACAATCAAATTAAAATTGCTCCTAGGGATCATATCAAAACAACATTCACTTATCCTTGGGAAAAGTTTTGTTGGAACGTCATGTCCTTCAGATTGAAGAATGTTGGGGTACTTATCAACGTGTAATGACCAATATTTTTCATGACATGATGCATATAGATTTGAAAGATTATGTAGATGATTTGTTGGGAAAATCTAAAACTATAGTGGGACATTTAACAATCATGAATAAAATCTATACAAGATTGGAACAATATAAGGTGCACCTAAATCCAAAGAAATGTATCTTTGGGGTAATGTCCAGGAAGCTCCTTAGATACATTGTGTCATCTAAAGGAATTGAATCTAATCCTGCAAAAGTAAAAGCCATTCTTGAGATGCTGCCACCGAAGAATATCCATCAAATAAGATCCATGCAAGGAAAACTCCAATCTATCTGCCATTTTATAACATAGTTAGCAGATAAATGTCAACCATTCCAACACTTGCTACATAAGAATGTTTCATTTGGATGGGATGATAAGTGTGAATGATCTTTTCAAAAGATCAAAGAGTACCTAATGTCACCACCAGTGTTAGTACCTCCTGCAGATGACAAGCCCTTACTATTGTATATATTCACAACCACCACAACAATGGGGGAAATTTTGGTGCAACATGACTCCGAAGGAAATGAACATGCAATTTATTACATTAGTCGTACCCTAGTGGGTTTTGAGCTCAATTACACTCCTATTGAGAGAGTGTGTCTTGCTATAGTTTTTGCCTCACAAAAACTATGAAATTACATGCTTACACACCAAACAAAACTCATTGCAAAGATTGATCAGCTTAAATATCTTATGAGTAAAGAAGCTCTTACAAGGCAACTAGCTAAATGGTCATGATTCTCAGCAAGTTTGACATTGAATATGTATAAATAAAAGCAATAAAGGGACAAGCTATCTAGCAGATCAACTCGTTGATGCTCCTATCATAGATGATCATCCCCTTATCATAGAGTTACCCGATGAGTCAATATTTAACATGGAATCTAGACATCTATGGACTTTGTACTTTGATGGTTCTTTCACACAAGGTGATTATTGTTAAATATGAAGCATTACTCTCTGGACTTCGTATGGATATGAAATGGAAAATTCTAGAGTTGTGTGTTCTTGGTGACTCCCAGTTAGTGATTAGATAGGTTAATGATGATTATAAGACAAAATATGAAAATCTTATGCCATACAAGAGAATGGTGGATGACTTTAAGACTTACTTGTTAGACTTGTGTGATTAATATTGCCATTGATGTCAAACCAGTCATCCGGTTTTGGACCGGACTATGTTTGAGGCCCATATATTAGTATAGATAATATGAATATTATAGATGTATGCAATATGTATGTGAAGTTCAGATGTTATAGTGCACAATTCAGTTGTTGTGGTTTTGGTTTGAAGTTATTGTGCAACATGGACAACCTTGGATGATGATTTTTGTGGATTCATTGAGTTCTCATTAACTTGATATCCCCATGTTAGGAGTTCTCATTGATCCTGGTATCCCGGTGTCAAAAATTCTCATTCATCTCGGTATCCCAGCGTTAGGAGTTCTTATTGATCCTTTTATTAGTTATGGGTCATGGTGTCAGCAGTGTTGGTAATTATCATAAGTATCTCTTCAAATTTTGTGTTGCGATTTCCTTATTTCATCTGGAGTCTACCTTTTGGAGATATTGGGTTTGATATTGTGATAATGGGTCAGTATTCTTGGGTTCGGATGACCCTACCCCTTTTCGGCAATCTTGATACATGCATTGGTAATTAGAGTATGAAAAGGAAGCATGTAGAAATATTGCAGAGGTCGACATGCGCATATTGGTAATGTGTTGGGCTTGGCCGAAACACT
The DNA here is from genome assembly GCF_030272615.1 of Cryptomeria japonica. Classification (NCBI taxonomy): domain Eukaryota; kingdom Viridiplantae; phylum Streptophyta; class Pinopsida; order Cupressales; family Cupressaceae; genus Cryptomeria; species Cryptomeria japonica. The sequence continues at coordinate 257,759,958 of NC_081413.1, forward strand.
ATTTTGTATGTGTGAGATCAAACAAGTGAGTGTGAATGTGAATGTATGAGTGAAGCTGAGTGATGTGTGAAAGAGAGTTGACAATGAAGATAGTAGAATATGTGAAGTGTGACTTGTGAACAAAAAAGGCAATTAGTGTTGCAGTTGTCTTTTACCGGACCTGCTATAGGACAGTTGTACAAAGATCTCTATTTGGATGTACCATAGAGTTTGAGATTTGTAATCTGAGCTTAAACTTGGAACTGATCTCATGCATTTGGAGATGCAAACCTTTTCAATTCAACCTTTCCGGTTGCAGTGAGCATTTCGGTAATTAGCCATCATTTGTATATCTACAATGAGTAGTCCGGTAGTGAGTCATTTTTCTAATCTGGCAAAGAGGTACCTGGTAGTGAGCCTTCTCTTTGTAAACTCATACTATAACTAGTTATATTCTCCTGAGAGCTAACACTCTCCATGGTTTTTCCCATTTGGGTTTTCCATGTATAAAACCTGATGTTTATCTTGTGGTTGTGTTCTTCATGTCTATTCTGCATTAACTGCTTTATTTCAATATTTTTGATAAAAATTATAATTGGTGAAAGGTTTATTGTTTTTGAATATGTAGGAATACTAATTCACCCCCCCTCTTAGTATTCTGGTGCTTTCACCCTGATGAACAATTGGTATCAAAGTTTTGGTCCCTTGTTTGGAAAGCTTAACTGTTTGAGGGAGATCCATATTGGTTGAGTCATGGCACCTATATTCTTAGTAGAATATTTTCAAATGAATGAAGATTTGAAGACAACTCTTGAATATTTGGAAAGCGTTGAATCATAGAGTGAAAAATTAAAGAAAAAAGTGAAGATAGCAAATGAATGTGTGAAAAAGCCGAGAGAGAAAATTTGGAAGTTCAAGTTGAGACATAAGGAGGTTAACAATCAGTTGAAATAGGTGAATGAGACTATCAAATATTTGATGTAGAAGGTTGAGGAAAAGGACAAGTCAAAGAATCTCCTAAAAGAGACATTAAAGCTGAAATCTAAAGAAAGTGAAAAACTTGAACAACAGGTGAAGAACCTGAAGGCAGAAAATAAGATCCTTGACAATAGTAAGCTCCTAAAAGATTTGATCAGTATGCAGCAAGGTAATTCAGATAAAACCGGACTTGGTTTCCAAACTAGTATGTGCCCTAATTAGAATGATAAAGAAGAAAATAAAGAAGTCAAAGCTGAAGAACATAAGAAGCTAGAAGATGAGAAGAAATCCCAAAATTAGAAATCAAATGCAAGAAGACCATTGTTCTAACAACCTAATATACAAAGGTACCCATCTTTTAGTGATTATTATTTTAAATACAATAAATTTGGACACAAGGCAGTGAATTGTAGAATCATTCAGTGTTATGGTTGCAAGATGTTTGGACATAAAGCAAGTATTTGTAGGAATCATGTTGTGAATCGGAATTATAATCCAATTGTTGCAAACAAGAAGAGTTGCAACTTTCATGGATATTGTTACATTTGAAATAACTATGGACATAAGGCCAGTCAATGCAGATACAAATCACACCTAGTAAGATCTGAGAGGAAGACTGTTGGTTGTTTCAAATGTAAGAAGACCAGACATTATGCTAATCAATGCAGGAATGGAAATGACAAAAAATCTATTGAGAAGAATGTGATGAAGAATGATGAATCAAAGAAGAAGAGAAAATTAGTTTGGAGAAAGAAGAGTGAGAACAAAGGAAGTGAGTCTGAAGTACCAGAATCTGGTGCAGACACCCCTTCCTCCAATAATTAAGGTTAGAGATTTGGGTCAAGGGAAGTTTTTGATCTAAAAGAAAATAATCTATCCTCCTTGTCTAAATGGATCATGTCGCTAGTCCGACATGCTAGTGCTTGAGTGGTATTTGGTAATCAAAGGAATCTTGATGACATCATCAAAAAGATAGTTCTTGGTGGCAAAACCCTAATGAAGTACCTTTAGCAAGATAAGTATCAATTTTTGAGTTCACTTCTTTCACATCAGTTATTTGCTTGAGAATATTTAAAATAGTAGAACAGTAGCAGAGTGAGCAGCAACAACAATTATGGAAGGAAAATTGATCATTGGAGAACCTAAAAATGAGGAATTTCAATCTATGGAAAAGGTGCTCCTGGATGAGTTTAGCTTGGAGAAGATCAAAGTTATTGAAGAAGGTTTGAAGGATGATGAATTATAGAGGGTCAAAGAGTTGGAAGACTAAGGTCTGAATCTATGGAACGAATTCCCTTAGTTCAATAATGTAGAGGTTATTAGAGTAATTATTAGCTCTGTGTGAGATAATTTCATCATATTGGATAAACCCTATCCAATCATGAAGGAGATCATTTTTAGGGTAATTGACTTGTGTGATAGTGGAGAAGTTATGGAAAAGAAGTTGATCTTGAATAGAGAAGTGGAAGCCCTAAACGACATAAAGGGTGATCAATGAGCTCTAATCATTAACCCAATCATCAACCCTGTGGTGAGGTATGTTGCCTATGGCATCTTTTATAAAAACTATCTCTGAAATAGGGAAGGAGCCACTTCGGCTATTGCAGTATATATGGTACATATTCTTGTAATGGAGAACAAATTATTTGACTTGTGTGAATTGCTAAAAGGATTACTATTTGAAAACATTAAGATTACAAAAGAGAAGAATTATGCTTTCTAGTTTGGGTCATTGCTTGTGAGTTTGGTTATGTACTATTCAGAATCCCTTTCAACAAAGGACAATGTTATTTGGGAGTCTGGTGTTCCTAATGCAAGACAAATATTTAGTGAACATTTTGGATAACAAAGAGGAAGTTTGCAATGGTTATTTCAAATCATTTGTGCATATGTGGAGAGTTGGTCCAGTTTCCGTGTCTTTCTCTTCCGGTTATGGAGATTTGTCTTCCGAAAACAAGAAAAGGAGATAGTCTATTCCTGCTACTGTTTCAAGGACAAAGAGAAGCAAGATGGAAAATATTGTGGTAATCAAAGATCTGAAATCCCCTATAGCTAAAGGAGTTTCAGAAGCTGATGAGCTAGAAGCTGGAGACTCAGATGATGAGTCTATTTTGCTAAAACTGGTTGACAGTATAGATGCACTTCAGATGGTTGGTGTGAAATGGCTGACCTGAGTTGAGTCAAACAGAATTGAGAGAATTCTAATGAAACATTTGATCTAGAACAACATAAGTCTAGAAGATATTAGTAAGCTGCTTTCAGAGTCTATGTTGAGGTCTTAAAAGAAATTATGTTTGTGTAGGAAAAAGGCCTAGATATGCAGAGTCTGCTGAATGAATCCATTGATGCAAAAAAGAACTTGTCAACATTTATAGAGGAATTGAGAGATTGTATCTGCAACACTAGCAAAATCTATAGATATTGTATCTCTTAGCCGACAACTACTATGAAGCACAAAGGTAAGATTGATGCTATTGAAAATGAACTGACAAGTCTAGGGAAGTCTATTTATTTTCTGAATGATAAGAATGGTGAGCAAAGGAAAAGAGTTAATTCTATTCAAGCTAAGCTCCTTCTACTACAAAGGTATAAAAAATATTTTGTGAGTGTGTTTTGGAAGGTTAAGGAAATTGTTGAAGCTAAGCTAGAGCACTTTTCGACATTGCTTGAGAACACAGTTGAGTATGAGTAGAATTCAATTTCTCCAAATAATATTTCAAACTCGGTTGATCTGCTAGTTGAGTGCAGAAGTATTTCAATGAGTATCAAACTGGCTATACATTCTTGGGAAGTTCTTCTTCCTGATCTGAAGGAAAAGTACAAGCTTAAATTTTTTAAGAAGAGCAGCTGAATGTTTCTGTGTAAGGTTCAATTTTTGACAATTTTGATTGCATATATTTATTATTTTCTTTTCTTTTCTTTTTATCAAAGGCATCCTTTGTCCTTGATGTAAAAAGGGGGAGAAAAGAATTCAAGGAATGCAATTTTGAGGATTTGAGGAATTGCATGAGTAAGGGGGAGTTGCACAGTTATATTTTGAATATGTTTTGCCAATAATGACAAAGGGAGATATTGTTAGAATTGCGTGATTGATGTTGTCATTGATGTCAAACTAGTCATCCGATTTGGACCAGACTGTGTTTGAGGATCGGATATTAGTCTGGATATTATGGATATTATAGATGTATACAATATGTATGTGTAGTTCAGATGTTATGGTGCAATTCAGTTGTTATAGTTTTGGTTATAAGTTATTGTGCAGCATGGACAACCATGATGATGATTTTTGTGGATTCACTGAGTTCTCATTGATCCCGATATCCTAGTGTTAGGAGTTCTCATTGATCTCGGTATCCCAATGTTAGGAGTTTTCATTGATCTCGGTATCCCGATGTTAGAAGTTCTTATTGATCCTAGTATTAGTTATGTGTCTTGGTGTCAACAACATTGGTGTGTAGAAATCCTGTGGAGGCTGACATGAGCATATTGGTAATGTTTTGGGCTTGGACGACACACTATTTTGTATCTATACCCTTTGATATATATACATATAGGTATGAAGTGGTATGTGTGAAATCAAACAAGTGAGTGTGAATGCATGAGTGAAGCTGAGTGATATGCGAAAGATAGTTGGTAGTGAAGATAGCAAAGTGTGTGAAGTGTGACTTGCAGACAACAAAGGCAATTAGTGTTGCAGTAGTGTAGTAGTCCTTTATCGGACATGCTATAGGACAGTTGTATAGAGATCTCTAACTGAATCTACTGTAGAGTTTAAGATTTGTAATCTAAGCTTAAATTTGGAACTGATCTCATGCATTTGGAGATGCAAACGTTTTCAATTCAACCTTTCCAATTGCAATGAGAATTTCAACAGTTAGCCATATTTTATATATCTGCAGTGAGCAGTTCGGTAGTGAGCCATTTTTGTAATCTGGCAGTGGGCCACCTCTTTGTAAACTCAAACTATAACTAGTTATATTCTCCTAAGAGTAAACACTCTCCATGGTTTTTCCCATTTGGGTTTTCCACCTATAAAATCCAGTGTTTATCTTGTGGTTGTGTTCTTCATGTCTATTATGCATCAATTGCTTTATTTCAGTCAAGTATGTTTGATAACAGTTATTGTAGACACCCAAATCTGTCCACTTAATTAAATGAATACTTAACATTTATTTGATTATTTAACCATCATTCAACAATTAATTAAATTAATATTTAATTAATTCACCCTAACCCTCTTCTCCTATTAATTAAATAAATTCAATTTATTTGATTTAATTCATTTAGCCAAATTCTAGCTTTAAATTAAATAAATCATATTTATTTAATTAAAGCCCCTTTTCACATTTAATTAAATACCCTCTTCACATTTAAATAAATCAATATTTATTTAAATATCTATCTAAATGCAAGTTGCAACCAATAATTGTTATAAATCAATTTTATTTTAATTAAATCCTAAAAATCTTCCCACTTGTATTCTCCTACAAAATCCACTTGCTCACTAGCCCACCTTCTAGATTCTTCTAATCCCTTCTAATTAGTCTAATCCCCTCCTAAACATTTGCACATTCCTTAACAAGGGGCCACTTCTAAAAAACATGCAAAGTCTTCAATAACCATTAAAGGCTTTATTCCTTCTACAAGATAACCTCCAAAGTCTTCTCAAACCATTAATGGTTAACCCACTTGTAACCCTTGGTTAGAGACTTTCTCTCTAACTTAACCATACTTTTAACTCATGGGTCTCTTCAAGCATTCATTGCTTTGACCATGGTTATCCTTTAACTCTTGCACATTCTTTTATCCTTTGGATAAAAGGATTATCCATTAACTTAACCATAAACCAACCCACATGTCTTCTCAGGAATTAAATGCTCCTTCCCTCTCCTCTCAAGCCATCTCATGCTGACACTTGTCATCATGGGATTGGGTTGAAAACTATCACATGGATCATGAATCATGCAATCTTGGCCCTCCACAAACCAGATCAATCTTGACCATTCAATCTTCTATTTTGCTTATAAATAGAACCCTTCTCCTCAAGCAAAGGAGGAAGCATTAGAGCATTGTTATTATACCGAAAAATTGCATAGGTATTTAGAGCTTTCTCATAGCATCACTATTTGCATAGCATATGTTTTCATTTTCAATCATCTCGAATCTCCATTTGGCATCCATGGCTAATGCTAAAAGTTGAGAGCTACACTCAATTGGAACTTGGAGAGGAGGGAAACAAGGGAGGAGCAACAAAAGACACCATGGGTAGGAAAATCATTAAAGATCATGCAAACACCCCAGATTAGGTCTGTAGTCAGAGAATTATAAATGCGGATGGTTACTCAAGTGAATTCAAGTGTTTATTAGAACCTATATATAGATTAAGTGATCCGGTCATATTCTCTGGTAGCATTTACGACAGTGGAAAATTAGGCTTAATGGCGATAAAAAGGGGAAAAGTTAAATCATTTCTTCACACAACGATCAAGTACTCTAAAGAGTAATTTCAAAGGCATTCAAGAGTCCCAAGGTGATTGGTACGAGCATTTCATCATATTCCAAGATCTTAAGGTATTTACTATTTGCAGAAACCCTCAAAATTTATCATGGCTTCATCATCGAATGTTGATACTCCTTTAGTAGTGGAAATCAAGGACTGCCCTCATTTGGAATTTAAGAAACATCCTTTCAAATCACTTCTGGATGATCCTTTGGGTGCATTTTTGAGTGTTTGTTGTGGTGTTCTTCATACTGAATACATTAGGGCATACATTCACCGTGACATCGAGGAAATCAAGAGTTATGAGATGTCCCATGTATTCATTGAGCACCTTATCACTGATAACCAACTAAAGCCAAAATATGCACATCTGCAGAGGAAGGGTTTTACCCAGTTCATGGATTTTCTGACTTTTAACGAAGATGAATGGGTCAGGTATATTCTCATCCACATTCATGGGGAATTCATATGGTTGGACTGGCCAAATAAAATCACTAAGTGATCAAGAATATTACATGCTTTCATAAGGTCGGAGGTTTGCCAGAGCTTAGGTCAAAATTTTCTAACACAAATCTCTGCAAAATCATCGGTGCCACCTGTGATAGTAGATCGATGACAGTTGATGATATTAGGGATACTGATGTAAAATTTGCAGAGATGGTGATTGGCTCTATCAGTCAAACCAGCTGAACTCTATCTCCAGAACCACCATTCTCATTGCATATTAGATGGTGAAGGAGGATGCACATTATGATCCATGCAGTGTAATGCTGAAGGAATTGATGATTAATCTTTGGAAAATAAAGCAAGACAAGAAGAATACTTTTCAGTATGGTTCTTTTATCATATGTTTGGCATTTAATTTCTGAATATGGTTCTCGGCTATGGGAAGATACAATGGGCTTTTAATAGACTCGTTGCTACACAAATTGCACAAATAATAGATCGGCAAGGTGATAAGCAATAGAAGGCTAATTTGTGGGTATTTTTCAAAACTTATCAAGAAGATTTAAAGAACACGGTTAGAATTCTGAAAGAAATTGTAGAAAAATATGAGGATACAATTTGATTTATGGTTAATAAAGATGAATGTATGATGGAGGCAATCCAGCCTAGAATAGTCTAGATCATGCCGATGGGATATGAAGTGGATGAGGCCACACTGGATGGTTATGCACAACATTTACTGAAAGCTCATGTTGATGAGAAAAAAGAAAAAATTGACACTGCTCATGAGAAGGGACTAAAATTCCATCAAGAACAAGTTGCACCCACTATCTGGAAGAAAATGACAAGGGTTACAACAGAACAATCAATCAGTGAAGGCCATGACAGGGCTGTAGAATAAGACGTTAAAATTCATGAAGCCCAAAGGAAGGAAGAACAAAAGAAGAAGAGGAAGGAGGAGAGAGAGGTGAAGAAGGCAGCTTAGGCCACACCCAATGTTGTACCAGTTGCCACTGATCCACCAACTCAACCGGAAGCACCATCCATGGATCCTGAAAGTTCTAAGCCTATGTAACTGTATATGGTGAAAATGGATAACAATAATAACAATATTGAAAGGCTAAATGAATTCAACCACCAAACCCTAGCCTAACAACAACAAAGATCCACCATAACATATGAAGATTACCTAAGACAATGCAAATCAAATGAAATCACAAAGATTATACCATCACATGTCCAATAGGGTTTTGATCTCCATTCTTCCTATCTCCATTGATCTTGCTTGATATATTTGCTCTCAGATTTTATGTGCACAAGAGCTCAACAAAGAATGGAATGTGGTTGCAAGTAGGATCGTAATATAGTCAAATGATCAAAAATAGTTCATTAGGTCATTAGGGTTTGATAATGAAGGAAGCATCTCCTTAAATAGAAGACACAATATGAAATGGAGGGATAAGATTGAGAGGTGTAAAAAGGAGGTCGGCTAGGATTAGAGGGTAGGTAGAAGAAATAATAAAATAATGAAAGAGGTAGGTAGTGTAGGAATTAAGAGATGAATGACATGTGTCATGTGTAGAAAAAGCTAATGAATTAATTAAATAAATAAAGATTTATTTAATTTATAGAAGAAGTGGGATCAATTAAATAAATAAGATATTTATTTAATTTAGGAAAATGATAATTTAAATAAATAAATGTATTTATTTAAATGAGAAATAAGGCTAGAAGAGGATAAATGAATTAATTAAATAAATAAAGATTTATTTAATTAATAGAAGAATTAGGCTTAGATAATTAAATAAATAAAATATTTATTTAATTAAACATGACAATTTTGAGTGTCTACATTTTGCCCCTCTTTGAGACAATGCGGCTTGTCGCGTTGTTTCAAAGAAGATAAGATGAAGTGATATAGAGTTGCTCCAAGATGGGAATGATATGCCCCCTCGAGAGATTGGATGAAAATGTCTGAAAAGATCGCAGACAATCTCTCGATAAGAAAGACGGGATAGAATGGACTGACCGAATAAAGTGACAAAGTCACGGGATAAGGAAGACTGACTCGGGAAACGAGGGCGAGGGCTAGGGTAGGCTATAAGATAGACCATGGGCAAAAGATATCCTCATTGTCATCCACACATCCACGAGAGCAGAGTGCAGATTGAGAAAAGAGCAGTAGCAGTCAGCAGCGATGGCTTTCGTTCACAGATTCGACCGCGTTCGTCGATTCCAGAGGCCAGCAGAGGCAGGAGAGCTGGTAAGTACCACAAAACCTCCTTGTACTTTGATGCATTTATTTTTGTCATTAATGCATACTAGGTAATATAACAAATGCACGTTTATGTCAAGAAAGCGCGTTTGTGTCCAAAAAATGCGAATTTTCGTCTTCCATGTCAAATCGGCAGTTCTGTGATGAACATACACTGTCAATTGGATAAGCTGCTGGGAGGATACACTCAAGCAAGTCCTCTAGGGAAGACTAGGATAGATCAAGGCACTTTGTGATGAACAGTGAGTACCAAGATAGAGTACTTTGTGATGAACAGGGAGTACCAAAATATGAGTAGCACTTTGTGATGAACAGGGAGTGCAAATGTGAGCAGCACTTTGTGATGAACAGGGAGTGCCAAACACGTAGTACTTTGTGATGAAGAGGGAGTACTACTAGGATAGAAGCAACACTTTGTGATGAACAGTGAGTGTCACTAGGATAGATAGCCATATGCATTTAGATAAAAAGTAGCATTTTGTGATAAACAGTGAATGCCACTATGACTGACACGATTGATTTGCTTGACTGCAGGAGTATTTGCTGATGCTAGGGTCACGGGAGAGATTCCCATTGACACAAAGATTGCGATCTGAGTTGACACTTGAGGACCGAGCAGCGATTGAGGCTATGAGATTGAGATACATTCTGTATGTGCCTGAGTTTTGGGCGAACATGGGATTGCTGACTACGCTTGTTGACAGATGGCACTCTGAGACATGCACATTCCATTTGCCGATGGGTGAGATGACAGTCACCTTGGAGGATGTATATAGGATACTGAGGATACCGATCGATGGGGAATTAGTACCCTACAATCGAGACGGAGACAGGGATGTACTGAGACGAGTGTTCTAGGATCCAGGACTGGAGATGAGGGTGGGACATGTGGAATGGGATACCATGACATGGACAGGATTAGCACTACCAACAGTGTTGGCAGGAGTTATCAGTGGGTTCCTCTATTCGGATAGGGCGACATGAGGGGTGGCTGCAGGGGACATAGGGGCCAGGAGAGATGATCTTGGGGCAGGTCCTTCTAGGGCTTAGACTCTGTCGAGGCCAGCCGGCTCTGAGGAAGGGAATTCATCATAGCCATAGAGGGCTCCCTATGTATCAGTATTGTACCATTTTGTATGATGATGTAGACACCTGCGGGTGATTGCAGCCATATGATTTTGACATCATTATATCATGACACTTTATATATATATATATGAGATGATTCATCTTTGCGGAAGCTATATGCATGCATACCTATGTGATGTATGTTTCTATGTGATGCTTATGATATGGATACAAATATGTATATGATGCAATGCAATATATTTTTTGGTTCTTTTATGTTTTATATGTGTATGCATGATGCAAATGTGAATGTATGTAATGCAGATGAATATGATAATGCAAATGTAAATTGTGCTAACAGGTGTTGTGTGCAGGATGTGATGCAGTTGTGATATCTATATGTATGTATGAAATGCTTACATGTGGTAATGCAGGTGCAAACTACATGAAATGCTTACATGTGGTAATGCAGGTGCAAACTACATGAAATGCAAATGTTTTTGGTGTGTCATTATACTCAGTCATGTGATAGTAGGCTATGTGGACTCAAGAAGGACAATGGAAGTCAATCAAGAAAGGGATGAAAGATAGAAGATATGAACGTGAAAGAGCTTCTTGTGCGTTATCATCATTGAGCTTTATTATGGCAAGTAGGTTATGACAATCGAGGCATATGTTCGACCCAGAAAGTCATTGTACCTGTTTGCATGGAGATAAGACAATCACAAACAAGGAATGCCCCAGTTCATACTAGACTCACAGTGTCCTCATATCCTTGGACAAGTCATAGCATTACTAAGAGAAAATCCACAGACAGCAAATGCAAATAGGTGACGATACCCCATCCTGGCCTTTCTAGCCAAAGACATCCTGGAGATAGAATCTCTAGTCAGAGACATCCTGGAAAAGCTAAAAGACATGTCACCAAAAAGATGAAATCAAAAGAAAACCAAGACTCGACACCAACATCCACTGTAGTCCTCAAGTTTAGTGTCTCTTGTCACTTGTATAAGTCTTATTTGATTGTGGTCACAATGTTTACTTTCACAAAAAGGATAGATAGCACTGAACCATATGTTGTCTGACTCTGTTGAAAGATTTGATTTGTTGAAGCTCATTGTTGCTGCCGTCTCATCTGAAACTGATTGAATCCATGAAGCCGATACTTTATTGCGGAGAAGATGAAACTTTATTGTGGACTGGCGATGCAAATGTTGCTTTATTGTGGATTGTGCGCGAATAGACTGAAGGAAGCTAGAAGAAACTGTACTCCTCGAAACATGTGATGTTCTTAGTTCCACACCCATCACTAGACATAGGATTTGCCTTAGCCACAGATAGGATCTGATTTATTATGGATGGAAAGGGAGGTTTATTATGAATGGCTAACCAATCTTGGGTAGATCAATAACAAGCCATGATGGGAACGGGTAAGTTTATTATGGATGAATTGGTCATGAGTGTGTGCAAAGTGAAAGGATGAAAGTGGATCCTGAAGGAGGGAGGAGCAATGTCTCTACACATAGCACTGGTGACCCAGTTTTCACCATGGTACTTGCCCAGGGCGCCACCAAAGTGGTTTTCACCATTGGACGAATTTATTTCTCTTTACTTTTTTTTGATTTTTCAATGTTTTCTGTGTCACAAGGCGCCTGTTTGCCAGGTTTTCACGAAGTAACGATTTTTTTGTTTTATAATTTTTTTTGTATTTTTGAATTTTTTGATTTTTTTTGTATTTTTGAAATTTTTGATTTGTTTTGTATTTTTGAATTAGGATATTCCGAAGAGCTATGTGTAGAACCTGTGAAGGTGCATGTTGTTGATAGGATCCTCCAAAGGTTCACCTTTTGTAATTGAGAGCTGATATGCCCCGGATCCATATACTGCTGTAATGATGTAAGGACCAAGCCAGTTTGGTTCAAACTTGCCCTTCTTCTCTCTGTCTTGCTGATTCTTGGGGTTTTCTCTGAGAACCAAGTCACCTACCTCAAATGTGCGAGGCTTAACCTTATGATTGTAGCTGCATTGTTCCTTAACTGAATGATGTGTATCTCGAGTGACTGTCTTCCTTGATGAAGGAACTGAGATAGAATTACTAGTGTGTGGAATACATAGTCTCGTATGCGTGTCACCTGAAGAAGTTTGGGCATCACTGATAGCAAAGTCCTTTGAGGAAGCTCCATTAAAGGTCCATGATGTATCACTAGAAGGGAATGGATATGTGGAACAAGTGGATGAGTTATGAAGGCTTATGATTGTGAAAAGAAGTGAAAGTAAGATAGCATGATGGAGACTTTGGATCAACAAGTATGCTTTTTGGCTTGAAATTTTTGAACTTTTGCCCCCAGTTATTTTGATATTAGGGGAGATCAACTCTTGCTCTTTTTGCTTCATAGGATTTTTATCCTTGACTTTGATTTTTGCAGAGTCCAATAGCTTATGATTTTGATTTGGACTAAAGGACTTTTCTTTATTGTTGACTTTTAGATTTTTCTTTTCAAAACTTGATTTTTGATCCCCAATGAGTAAGGGCTTTTGTAATTCTTGTTGATCCAAGTCTGGGAGAGGAGTGGAAATGGAATGAGTGGATGATATAATAAGGCTATGTGAGATCTCAAGAGGGTTGGCGATATGCTCAATAGATTCTTTGTTGGAACCACTCTTAGGACTATTGATATCAAGAGATGCTTGCACCACTAGAGGAGATTTGCATTCAGACTTAGTAGCCACAACACTAGGTGGTTCACACCCAATTCCTTGACATTGCAAATTGTTTGTAGTTTGTTCCTGTCGACTAAATACCTTAGGAGATAGTGGGAGTTGATCAACATGAAAGATATACTCACCACATCCCAGATCTTTAATCTTGAATTTTTCTTTGAGCTCTGCTTGCTTTGATGTAGAAGCTTTCAAGGATTCTGGATCCACATATGCTGAAGAAGGAATAGCTTGTCGATTGACTGGTATTGTTATTTCTGATCGAGGTTGCAGATTGTTGCAATATATGAATGGATATGGGTCAGCTTTGACAGTCACTTCAACTCCATTGTGTGGAAACTTTATACATCGATGATATGTAGATGGGACTGCGCTCATTTCATGAATCCATGGGCATCCTAGCAATATATTGTATGTGAGATCCAGGTCTAGGACTTGACAAACCACATCCTTTGTAGCTGGCCCAACTCTGAGAGGTAAAATGACTGTACCCTTGGATGAACGCTCTTCATCATCATATGCTTTGATAGTAATTTTGTTTGTAGAATTCACAGCTTTGTCGGAATATCCCAATTGTTTAATAGTGCTCAATGTACAAATGTTCAGACTTGCTCCTCCATCTATCAGGACTCGTTTGATTCTATGTTTGTGTATGAAGGCTTCAATGTGTAAAGGTGCATTATGTGGCTGACTTACAGAGGCGTCATCGACTTCTGTGAATGTAAGGGAGTGTGGAATGGAAAGGTATCCCACCATGGCTTGAAACTGGTCCACGTTCAAATCAGTAGGAACGACAGTGTCTCTCAAGGTTTTGTCAAGAATAGCTTTATGAGCAGGGGATATGCGTAAGAGCTCAAGGATGGAGGTGAGCACGGGTGTCTTCCCTAACTGTTCTACAAGGTCATACTCAGGTTTGGTTGATGAGGATGTAGTGTTCTTGGCTGGAGCACCTTGCAAAGTGATTTTACCTCGACGAGTTGTGACATGACATTCAGAGGTAGGTTCAGAAGAAGATACAACTCCTTTTAGGACAATCTTAGGTCTCTGGGTAGAATTCTCAGATGCTTTGTCCTTGATGATAATAGTAGAGATGTAATTGTCCATTGAGATGTGATTGATAGTTGAATCATAGTTGTAAGGTGCTCTAGTATAGTTGGTTTGATCATCTGTGACTTTAGCTTTTCCCTTGTCGTGCTTTGGGAATGGTTCCTTAAACATCTCATGTTCTTGATTGGATGAGTGTCCTTCAATCTCAATGTCACCTCTATCAATGAGATCCTGTACGATGTTCTTCAGTCGATGACAATTACCTGTCTTATGACCCTTGCTCTTATGAAATTCACAATACTCATCATCATTCCACCAATTTGGTTTGACCTTTGGTTCATATGGAGGAAAATCTGGAACTGTGATCACTTTGTTTGCCACAAGCTTTTTGAAGACTGATTCAAGTGGTTCTCCCAATGGAGTGTACTTCCTTCGTGATCTAGAAGTTGTTTGAGTATTCACTTGATTGTTTGTAGAACTTGATCTTGAAAAGATGAATTTGGGTCGCACTGTATTGGCATCAACAACACCATCATTGACTGTGTTTTTGTTTTTATTCCAAAATCTTGGCTTGTCTTTTCCTTTAAAGTCATCTTTGTTCTCCTTAAATATCTTAATGACTCCTTGCTCAATTAGGACCTTTTCTATTGCTAAGCCTTTTTCAATGACGTCCTTGAAAGTGGACAAACAAGCTTTCCTTAGATCATAGCCAATGTCTTTGTTAACATTTTGTGTGAACATTTCTACCATTTCTTTCTGTGGAATTTCACAAGAGCATCTGCTGGCTAGATTTCTCCATCTTTGTAAAAATGATGCAAAAGACTCTCCCTCTTTTTTCTTGGTGTTGCATAATGTAGTGACTGATATGTCTGTCTCTATGTTGTAGGAGAAATGTTGAATAAATGCCTCTGCTAAGTCACCCCATGACTTAATTCCAGGTGGAAGTTGGGAGAACCATTCCATAGCTTGATCGCCTAAGTTTTGTGGGAATAATCTCATCAAATATGTCTCTTCTGAAGCTACTTCAATGCAAGTTGTGAAAAACTGTCTTATGTGTGCCTTAGGATCCCCTTTTCCTCTATACTTGTCAAATTTAGGTGTCACAAAATGTGTAGGAAATGGAGGCATTGGAATGCTCTTGTCAAATGGATAAGGACATATGTCTCTCATTGTGTATGTTGGCTTCGGTGCATTTATGTCCTCCATTTTCTTTTGTAAGTCTCTGATTTGTTGCTCCAAATTGCTCTTAGGTGGAGATCGACTTCTTGAACCATACCCCATGTTTGAGGCACCAATTTGAGGAGCATGTTGCATATATGGATGATATTGATCATACACATGTTCATATGAAGGAGGTCTATATTGATGTGGCATATATGGAGCACTTGGTATAGATTCATGTTGAGGAACACCATATTTATTTTGTGCATGTATGTCATACTCTACAGGTATGTCTTGTTCTAATGTGTTGCCCCCAAATTTGACACGGGGTTTCCTTGTGTCCAAATTTTGAGCATGCCTTTGAATATCCAATTGCTGTGGTGGTTGATCCTTAGCTTGAGTATGTGATTGAGCATATCTGTCTGCATAAGACTTCCATAATGGTCTGCGAAGGTGAGTATCATATGTTTGGCCATGTGTATGTGGGACCTCTGGTTTTTGAAGCAAAGTTGATGGTGATTCAGGTACCATATGTGGTCCTCTATTTCCTCCACTATTAGGTCTCCTTTGATCCATGTTGGAGTGAGTTTGTTGCAAGGGCCTATTTTCCATTATTTGAGACATGTCAAAATCATGAGGTATCTTAGCTCCACTTTGTACCATCATTTGTAAGAAGTATTGTCTATCCCTCCTCATTATTTCCTCAACCAATCGATTGAAATGGGGATTCATAATGGATTCTTCCACATCTGCTGAATGTATTGAAAAATTGTCCATATTGTCATTGTGTGTAGCATTATTGTTTGTAGTGTCTGCGTTCTCCACATTTGGAATGTTTCTATAGACATCCATGTCCGGCAATGTAGTGTGATCAGTATTGAAAAATAAATCATTGTGATACTCATAAGAACTCATGTTTGCGGACTCTTGAGCCTCTTTAGTTTCTCTCCTAGATTTTTGAAGACGGGTTTCAACCATGAACTAGGTATTTACCAAGATGTGTAAGACTAGATGAAAATGGAAAAAGTATGGAAGACCAAGAGTTGGATGGAGTGTACATGAATCTGAGGTGTACTTGCAATGTCCAAAGTGTAAGACCAAGTATGTATGTAGTAGAGTAGGTGTGGCTTCCAAAGAGAGGATAGTTTCTCTTAATGAGGTAAGTTGACCTTGACTCTAAGTGAGACCAAATGAGACCCAAAGGTAAGAAACCTTGATGAGGGACCACTTAGCAAAGTGTTGTTGTATGTAGTGTGTTGACAAAGTATGATGAGGACAAGCAAGTAACCTTTTGACTCAAGTTTAGACAATTGTGAATGTAAAATGAGATGTGAAGCAATGATGGACTATGTGAGACCCAAAAACAGGTTGAATGCTAGATGAAACCTGAAGAAACAACCTAGGAAGCTCAAGTATTCCGAAACTGATTTCTTTTGTTTGCCGGACTGTGAAATTTTCTTGCAATTTTGAACATAGACGCGCCTGTATACTTCACAGATGCGATTATCTGACTCAGACGTGTTTCTATTCAACACAGACGCTGTTATAAACACATACGCTATTCTGCCCTTCACAGACGCGTTTAGATGACTCAGATGTGGTTAAAACAGACACAGACGCGTTTGTGTAAAATTTGTGCAATTTTTTCCAATCTGTGAAGTCATTTTGTTGTGACCAAATCTGACTGTTTGACTGTTTTTTCGTGACAAGAGGACACAATGTTGATGAGGACTCAATGTTTGCAAGTGTTTAGACTCCAAAATGACTCCAAGAAAAGTGTGTTGTTTGATGTAAAAATGTTTTGCATACACTTGAAGACACAAAAGACACAATGTTTTGTTGTTTGGTCTTTGAATGTTTGAATGTTTAAAAGAAGTCAAGCACAATTCTTATGGCTAGCCAAGACAATAGTTGTTGATCCCACATGGGGTTTTACCCCCGAGGCTACGCTATTTAGAGTGGATGCTTAGATGCTTGACCTCACTGGCTCCACCCTTGGCACTCACTTCTCAGGTCAGCCAAGCATCAGTCCCCATGAAAACTCCCCATGGCGAACTTTGTATCTCTACTAAGAACCGTATGTGTGTGGGCCACTACCAGAGGTCTGACCTCCTACCCCAACAACTAGAAGGATTTGGGTTTCTAAAACAAAAAGGTGCTAGTAAGGGCATCCG
Organism: Cryptomeria japonica; assembly: GCF_030272615.1. Lineage (NCBI taxonomy): Eukaryota > Viridiplantae > Streptophyta > Pinopsida > Cupressales > Cupressaceae > Cryptomeria > Cryptomeria japonica. The sequence goes on from NC_081413.1 coordinate 257,777,305, forward strand.
CTCGTGTGGCCATACATGCGGCACTTTTAGCTTTGTAAATATAGAAGGCTCCCAGCTGGTAGGGGTTACGCCCTACAAATGATCAAATAAATTTGATCAAACAGGTTTATGGGGAGACATAGTGTCGGTATGAACTAATCAGCACATGTTATCCATAGTTTTCACCATGAATACATTTGTTTATAGTGGTTCGGAAGAGGTGGGTTTTCCTCGCTACCACTTGGGTCGTTCTCTTCTCACTAGTAGTCCTAATGACCACATGGGAAGACAGGCCCTCTAAAGATTAAACAAAAAGAGCCTATTGCTCAAGACACAAAAGACAATGATTCAATTTTAGTGCACCAATTGAAGTGTTTGCTAGTCTATGAAAACAAGGCACACAATAAAAATCCAAAAACCCTTGCCAATGACCTGCAACAAAGATTTATTAGTAGTTTGGATTGTTTGAAATAATCACCCCTTCCTGCAAGCACACAAGTTAGGTAAATTTTAGATCCAAAAGACTTTATGAAATAGGGGCCTTCAACAATGCGTTTTGTTGACCAATTCAAAGATTTGATTCATCATAAAAAAAAGACCACTTGTAAAATTTCAAGAGATTTCCAGAAATGTAAGAAAATCCAAAAAAATTGCTAATTTGCTTCAAAAATTAATTTTTTATAAAAAATCATAAAAAAATCATATAAAATGAAAAATCAATCCAAAAAATCTGAAATTTTTACTAGACAGTCCTGATGGTCTTCCAAACCTGTATAAAAAAATTCCTGGAACAAATCCAAGTAGTTTTTGAGATATAAGTAAAATAATGCAAAATCCTAATTTTCAAAGATCTGATTTTTGAGGAATTATTTTGCATCAAATTTAAAATCACAAAGACCATATCCTATGTATAATTATGAGATATTTCCAAAAATGTAAGAAAATCCGAAAAATTCGCTAATTTGCTCTCAAAATTAATTTTTTTATGAAAAATCATAAACAATTCATATAAATTGCAAAATCGATCCAAAAAATCTGAAATTTTTACTAGATCCTTCTGATAATTTTCCTGCCCTGCACAAAAAATGTTATGCCAAAATTCAAAGCCGTTTGTGAGATATGAACAAAATAAGGAAAAACCCTAATTTTTAAAGATCTAATTTTTAGGGAAATATTTTGCATCAAAATTAAAATCACAAAAAATAGATCCTATCTATAATTATGAGAGATTTCCAAAAATGTAAGAAAATCTGAAAAATTCTCTCATTTGCTCTCAAAATTAATTTTTTATGAAAAATCATAAAAAATTAATAGAAAATGAAAATGTACTTCAAAAATTCTAAATTTTGGATTAAGAGCTCCTGATACTTTCTTCAACCTACAAAAAAAATTTGGTGCAAAATTTCCAAGCCGTTTATGAGATATGATTGAATCTCTCCAAGATCTTGATTTTGTGTCCAAAACCCTAGCTGCACAAGGTTATTCTCCAAATTGTTTTACAAAATAGCAATATAGGGTTAGAAAAATCTGCAAAAAACACAGATCTAAGAAAAATCCATGTCCCATAGGGCATGCCAAAATGTATATGGTGAAAATGGATAACAATAATAATCAAGATTGAAAGGCTAAATGAATTCAACCACCAAACCCTAGCCTAACAACAACAAAGATCCACCATAACATATGAAGATTACCTAAGACAATGCAAATCAAATGAAATCACAAAGATTATACCATCACATGTCCAATAGGGTTTTGATCTCCATTCTTCCTATCTCCATTGATCTTGCTTGATATATTTGCTCTCAGATTTTATGTGCACAAGAGCTCAACAAAGAATGGAATGTGGTTGCAAGTAGGATCGTAATATAGTCAAATGATCAAAAATAGTTCATTAGGTCATTAGGATTTGATAATGAAGGAAGCATCTCCTTAAATAGAAGACACAATATGAAATGGAGGGATAAGATTGAGAGGTGTAAAAAGGAGGTCGGCTAGGATTAGAGGGTAGGTAGAAGAAATAATAAAATAATGAAAGAGGTAGGTAGTGTAGGAATTAAGAGATGAATGACATGTGTCATGTGTAGAAAAAGCTAATGAATTAATTAAATAAATAAAGATTTATTTAATTTATAGAAGAAGTGGGATCAATTAAATAAATAAGATATTTATTTAATTTAGGAAAATGATAATTTAAATAAATAAATGTATTTATTTAAATGAGAAATAAGGCTAGAAGAGGATAAATGAATTAATTAAATAAATAAAGATTTATTTAATTAATAGAAGAATTAGGCTTAGATAATTAAATAAATAAAATATTTATTTAATTAAACATGACAATTTTGAGTGTCTACAGTAACCAATGAAGAGAAAACAAAAACCAACTAGGTAGTACATGACTGTTTCTTCAGAGGAGATGAAATCAAAATAAGAAATCCAGAAAGCTCCAAAGAAGAAAGGTGTTTTTGGTAGAGTTGTGAGAGAAAAGAAGGAACCAGAGAAATTGCCTCCCCGAAAGAATCCTAAAATCACAATTGTACATAAAAAGAAGCCTAAGGCTGATGAGGAATCTAAACCGGAAGCAAAAAGGAGACCTAGTAAGTAGAAGAAATTAGATGCTCAGGAAATCATTGATCAAATCATTAATGATGGTAATTTAGATAATATTTCTACATTCTATGATGATTTTGATGATAAAGACAACAAGCACCTAAAGGAAGCAATTGTTTTATATCTTGATTCTTTTAGTAGGACTTTGATTGAGTTAGAGAAGCTTTTGCCTAAGGCGCTGTATGATAAACTAGAGGTCAGGAAATTACATGCTCAGAACTTGAACCGATAAATAAAAGAAACAAAATTGGTTAATCTTTATCCATCAATAACTCCACTTGAGATTGTTGATTTGATTAATAAGACCAATTCAACAGAATTCAATCCCAAACACCAGATTAATAACCTGATGCTAGAGAAATTTGAAGAAATCTAGAAGGAGACTGTTGACATATGGGTTAGAATTCTTTTGAGTCCTGGTTATGAGTTAAGTCCCAGTTTTTTTCAGTCACAAAACATTCAATTACCTAAGGACAAAGAACTAGAAAAGAAGGAAGAGCAGCATGTGGACACTGATCCACCGGTTAGTACTTCACCAGTTACTAATGAGTCAAATTTTGATACTGAGGATAAGACACCGGTGGACATGAGCAAGAAGACAAATTCAAATTTCCCTTCCCGTTTGACAATTGACACTTCACTATCAAAAGATAAAGGGAAAATGCCGCAATTCTCTATCAGTTTTGATAAACCTTATCATTTATTGTCACTGGCAGAAAAGGTTTTGACCACTGCAGCACTTCGACTCAGGCTACCTAGGAGTTGGCACAGGAAGAGTCTAAGGACAAAGATTTGATACATAATAGTTTTGAAGTTTTGAACCGACTTGTATCAGAATTCCAGGCAAAGGAGAGCTCAAGACCATCTGGTAAGTTGCAGGAAATAATTGAATACATTCCTAAACAATACAATTCTTTGGTTAAGCTTTTTGTAACTGAGGCTAAGGATAAATTTGTTGAAGCAAGGAAGCAGACATTTTTGCAGATGATTGCATCTGAGAAAGCTAAAATTCAAACATGTTTACAGTCCATTGATGCAGCCTTAGCGGAAGGAGGTAAGGTATATAAAACTTGTCTATATTTTTCAAAGCTTACTGCTTCTATAGACAAGAAAATTTTGGATTGCAAGGGCCAATTGCTATAGATTTTAAATTCATTTATCCTGGTTGCAAATTTAACAAGTTCTTTAGAAGGTCCAGTTTTGGTAGTTATGGATCAAATTTTGAGGTTGGAAAAGGAAAGGGATAGTATAACAAGGCGAGCAACAGAGCTCCGAAATTTTATAGGTCCCCGGCTTGATAACATGATATGTCATAAAACAAAGTGTATAGCTAATATGTAGCAGGAGAATTCAATTGAATCCCAGGCTATTGAGTATTATTCTAGTCTCTTGACTGGATTTAACTCCATTTTTTATTCTCTTAAGCAGGAATGGGATACTTATTTTTCATTTTTGAAGACTTTGTAGGGTGACATTTTGAAACATGTATATGAACCAATATGTATATATATGTGTACAACATTTTTGGTGGACAACTGCTTTGTCATTGATGTCAAAGGGGGAGGAGTACAATGAAAAATGAATGTATATCACAGGGGGAGTGTACATATGTATATAATTGCATGGGTGTACATGTTAGGGGGAGAAGACTCAGAGGTTATATCATTTTTGACATGAGTGTTGCCATCAATGCCAAAGGGGGAGATTGTTGGCAATTGACACTCATCCGGTAGTCACCTTCTGAGGTAAATTGTATTTTGGGTTGTCATTGATGGCAACTCATCTTTAGGTGTTGGTATTTTTCATTCAAAATCATTGCTTTATCATTTTGTATAGATTGGGCCAACCGATATACACACTTTTATTCACACTTGTTAATCAGTTAGTCTTGGTATCGATAACGTATATTTGGGACCCTGTAATGTCTTTGAAGGAATTTAAGGTAGAGTGTGGGCCGACATTAGATATGATCATCGGGATAATGCATATCATGCTTCGTGATCCAATAACTGATAGATTTATTTTCATTATGAGGTCGATATATTGAACAAGTTATAAAGGTATTTAAGGGAGATTGTTTAGCAATGAAATTATTATGATGAGATAATGGTTGAGATACAATTTGTGGTGCGAATGAGTCAGAGATTGATGGTATGCGAATTGGTCAGCAAGTCTTAGCTTTTGTGTGAAGTTACACATGCGCAATCCTAACCGGTAGAGTAGAACAAAGCAGAACATAACAACAATATAACCGGTTCAGTGAAGGTTGTCAGAGCTTAAACAAGAACTTATCTAGCATGGTCAGATGCACTATTTAAGTTCATTTATGTTTGTAATCATCGTGTAATGTTGTGTAAGTCAGTGAGACTTCTATTTGAGCAGTGAGCTCTAGGCGGTGAGCCTGTATGCATGTGCATACCCCCTTATGTAATATTTGTATACCTTGATCAAGTATATAGATATTATGGGTATTAGTCCCACTGTAGTTTTTCCCTTTATAGGGTTTTCCACGTAAAAATATTGGTGTTATGGTATTGCTTTGTGTGCTGATTTATTTATGCACTTTAATTTTATATTCTGTTAACCGGTTGATCAATAATAAGTTCAAAAATTCATTTACCGATAGAACACTGATTCACCCCCCCTCTCAGTGTTTTTGAATTCCAACAAAAAGAACTTCATTTTCCATTGGTGCAAATAAAACAAACTTTATTTTCATTTGGTGCATAAAACGAACTTCGCTTGTTTTATTTTTCTACAAAGGGGATTAAAATGAACTTCATTTTCATTTGGTGCAACTAAAACAAACTTCATTTTTATTTGGTGCAACTAAAACAAACCTCATTTTTATTTCGTGCATAACAACGAAATTCATATTTACTTTTTGGCTCCAAAAGGCTACACGACTTTGTTTTGTTAACCACGATTTTATTTTATTGACCAGGTTTTTATTCCAAGTTTTCCTCAAAATAGTTCAAATCATTGCTATCTTGGATAAAATAAACACCATGTCTTTTGGAACAAAATTTACAATTAGCATTTAGACAACATTACGATATTGGTTAAAAATAAAGAGTGTTCATTGTCAATCAAAGGTGATAGGAATATGCTCTCCCCTTAATTGGGTGATCAAAAAACCAAACTCACCATTTACTTGCTTTCTTTTATTTTTGCAATAGGATAAAACCTTTAGCAGGCCTCCCCTCCCAAGGAGCCTCTTAGGCTCAATCCATTAAGGTCGGTGAGAGGGGAATGACCTAAGTGGGTAATGGCTAACGCCAAGTATTCCAACCCACTATAATCAAATGTGGATATGATGGAAATCATGTTCAATGGTTTTTCTCAACGATTAGTCTTCCCCCAGTATCCTTGAGACACACAAAGCCTTTGCTCTAAAGGTTGGGAAGCCTCCCGAGGGAGTTTATCACTGAAGATCGAATGAAAGCCCGATTAAATGCTTTAGAAACAGAAACCTTGCTAAGTCAGTTTATCTCCCAAGAAAACGATCTAATTGAGGAACAATTCTCTTTGGTTCACATTATGGACAAAGGCAAAAAAATAGGCGCACCTTAGGATGTGATAGGGCTATTTGAGTTGATGGAGTATTAAGTGTGGGCTATTGATATTAGGAATGACCTTTTTGACAATAGTAGAGTCTATCTTATTTGTCTTTTACTTGTTCAAAATATGTGAAAACAAAAGGGGATTTGAAAATATCCTTGAAGCGGATTTAAAAAGATCCTAAACATATACAACAATTATCCAAAGAAGAAGCATTTATATGTGCTTGTGTTCTTGCCGTGTCTTCTTGTCAAAGAGATCATCAAACATGTGAATCCAAGTTACACCCCAACAACAATTTGAACAAGCACAAAGATGCATCATATCCTCAAGCATATCAAGAAATCCATATATCGTCGTCTTGAGAAGAAGAAACCAAGCCAAAAAGAGATCTTAAAGAAGAGAAAGTTTTTATATATAAACCACAAAATCTTTCTCAAACATCGAACATTCCTTCACCATTTTTGCAATTACCTACGTGGTCATGGACATGAGTTTGATGATGAATCTTTAAAAACAAGTGCCTTTCAAAAAAGGTTAGCATTGTCCCAATCTCTCAATAAAAGTGGTAAAATCTCATTGTACTATCTACCTCAACCAAAAATAACTTATTGAGTCACTCTCCATATAGGCTAGTCATTCACTTCAAATCTTTCCAAAAATCAAACTTCATAATCATTTTTCAAAGTCAATCCTCAAATTCATGGTCCCTTAGTAGAGATTCCAAAGTTCACATTCATTCCAACAAAAAATTATTCCACTCTCAACATACAAAGGTCTTGTCCTTAGTTCTTTCAAGATATTGCTAAATCCATTACACTTTCAACAAAATTACTCTTTATTGTGTCTCTACATCTGGGATAAATCATCCTAAAAATACATTACTAAGCATCTAGATAGGTTAAAACTAGCTTTTGAGTGCATCCTCTCAAAGCTAGGTAGTTTGTAGTTTGCAAGCACACGCCTTGCTACACCTCATCTCTCAAATTGTTGAAACACCAAACAAGCAATTCTAAGAGTGCTTTGTTGATAGCCAACCTTTCGTATAGGAGATCAAACATTCACAAAATACATCGAACTCATCATCATCATATCATCTTAGACCTAAAACAGGGGATCAACCACCCTCTTTGCACCCATATCACTTCTACTTCCACGAATGTGCACTTCAAACATGGCTAGGACTAGGTCCCAAACTCAGAGACAAACTCAAAATGAAATATGGGGAGAAGAGGAAGAGGATGTTAACCCCTTTTTCGAAAGAGGAGACCCAAACACCCCTACACAAGCACAAATAGAAGAAGCAACTAACAATCCCAGATTTCATAGACTATTTGAGAAAATTCTTAGGGGAAATGTTGACGCCCATTTTCGAAGACTTGCTCAAGGAGAAAAACTCCCACTGGACTTTGACGTGTCACAACTTAGGGATATACCAGAAAAGGCTCAACATAGCCATGGGCAAGACCGAAATCAAGACGACAAGAGGGCACACAATACGCACAATTATGACGATAATTATCAGGAAGGGAATATTCTGTCTCCTCCCATAGAAATGGATATGTTGAGACAATAGATGCAAGACCTCACCCAACAAGTATACTCAAGAAGGTCACAAAAACAATATGCTCTCTAAGATATCTATTCATATCCATTTGATAGGAACATGATCGTGCCTCCTTTCCCACACAATTTTGAAACACCAAAATTTGATAAATACAAAGGGAAAGGAGATCCTAGGGACCATCTAAGAGAATTTTACTTTGCATGCTTAGAGGTGGCATATGACAAAACATATCTAATGCGCCTCTTGCCTCAAAGTTTAGGTGGATCGGCCATGCAATGGTTTTCATTCTTTCCTGGCAGAATCAAAACACTTGAGGACCTCACACAAAAATTAATCACTCATCATGCGCATAACATAGAACAAGATGTCTCCACGACTGATCTATGCAATAAAAAACAAAAGAATGGCGAGTTATTCTCAACATTCTTATAAAGATGCAAACACCTTTCTAGTAGACGTTCCTTCCCCATTCCTGAAGAACAATTAGTTGAAATTTTTATTTTAAACTTAAATGAGGAAACAAAATTCTACTTAGACATCAAATGTTTAGACACATTCAAAGACGTGATAGCCCAGGGGCTTAAAATTGAGAAATCCCTTATCAAAAAAGGACTTGTCAAAATATACAAAGACAACAATGATGGTCCACGACTAGCCTACAACAGTGACAAACCAAAGTTTTGGGCCAAGAACAAAAACATTGTTAATGATGGTGTTGTAGATGCACAAACTGAAAAAATTGCCCAGCCCATAGTCAAAATTGTAGGACAATCAGATAATTGTAACAACCCCACTACCAATCAAGGAAATCAATCTCCTAAAATGTAACAAGAGGCACCTAAAAATAGGTACTCGACCTACAAACCCAATCACACATACACACGCTTGGGAGAAACTCTTGAAAAGATATTATGACAACTCATATCTTCTGATCTCATCACGTTGCGTAAAATTTCAAACTATGAACCACAGATTAAACCTTCATGATTTAGAGATAATAAGTATTGTGAATTTAATAAAGGAAAAGGACACAAAACAAACAACTGCTATCGGTTAAAAGATATCGTTCAAGACCTTGTTGATTGAGGTGAAATAGAAGTGGATGACCATAATACAAAAACTTCCAATACCAATCATACCATGTTCAAAAATCCACTCCCATCATATGAGAAAGGAGGTCCCTCCCATCAAAGTAATAACCAAGATAACATGATGAACTATACCCGTGCACCATATACCTATATTGTCAACAACCTTTATGATGCCAATGAACAAGTTGCAACCATTATAATCAAAGGAAAAGATCTTGCATGCAATGTTATTACTCACCATAGAAAGATCACTATACAAGGAGCACCATCAAGAGAGACATACATACTCAAACAATATAGCCTTGTGGACCCATTGGATAAGATGCCAACACTCATTTCCATACTTGAGATTTTGCACCTATCACCCTCACATAAAACCATCTTGGACCAAGTTCTCCAAGAAGTGTCAGTTCCATCCAACCTCAATACAAATCAATTTCAAGCCATGGTTGGAAGTCTCAAATCATCACCATGTCTCACTTTTGCTAAGAATGATGACACATCCTTTCAATAACTGCATAACTCCCCTCTCCATATTAAGGGATTCATACATAAACACATAATCAAGTGAGTCTTGATTGACAATGGAGCTGGCCTTAACATTTGTACCTTACAGTTAATCACAACATTGAGATATGAAGAGGATGTAGTAGATGCTAGTAAGAGGATCACCATCAAGGCCTATGATGATGTAGAATGCTCCTCTAAAGGGTGTGTTACTCTACCAGTTAGGGTAGGACATATGGTGAAGAATGTGGTTCGCCAAGTCCTAGACCTCCCTCTTCCATGCAATCTCCTATTAGGTAGACCATGGATTCATGCCATGCAAGTAGTACCATCCACTTACCATCAGTGCATCAAGTTTCCATAGAACGGAGTAGATATTACTATCCTCGATGATGCCAACCCATTCATCTTTTTCAACAATACTAGACATCAACCTGATATCACAGTCCCTAGCAATAGAGAAGCCACCACCTCATCATCTTACATCCACCCAACAAATCTCATCAGTCTATTGATCCCTACACCTAAATAGGAAAAGATGAAAATGAAAGTAAAGGATGAAGGCCCAAGAGAGTATAATATTGGTCAAATTTTTTGTGTTATCCAACTACCCCTCACACCTAGGACTCATGGCAAACCACAAATGTCACTCAATATACTTGTTGCAACCAACACTACTACACTCGATGGATTCATCCTAGGCAGATCATAAGAACATGAAACTATTGATGAAGACTTTGCAGGATGGATCAACAAGGGCCCTTCCAATATAGCTAGACAACAGATCAGGATCCCTACAAAGAGGTATGGTAAAGGCTTTACACTAATACAAAAGATGGCCTATGATGCCCATAGTGCATTGGGATCCCACAAACAAGGTGTCAAGAGCCATTGCAACTGTTGTTACAAACACGGGATACAACTGGACTCGGATTCAACCCTGGTTCAAGAGGCTCTTCTAAGCTTAGGATTTTGAGAAAACAAAAGCATACCACTTCCAAGTTTACCCCTTCTAGAAGCAAAACAATGTCCATTGCAAATAAACCTACAAGATCTAAAAATTCCAGTCACAAAAGCTCTTCTCAATTACAGTCTCTACATACAGCAAGTAAGCAAAGGAGTGATGTTGCCGACCAAACTGTCACTCCCAAGATAAAACTCTTGTCCACTTCAGACACCCAAGCAACATCAACAACCACGTCCGATAAATTCCTTGCAGTAGTTGTCGATAAACTTTTCACATTGGTTGACATCCCTCTAACATACAATGAATATGAATGGGGTTCTTTGGCTTCACATGAATATGAAGAGAAATCTCCTGGTCCTCTTGTAGACAAAATCATTGAAGGAGAGACATGGATCAAAACCTTTTGGGATTCCAATATCGAAGATACTTCAAGAACAGATAGGTCACCTCCCAAGCCTGATTACAAAGAGGATAGTATTGACAATGACTTTGATTCCTCCATACTTACCTTAACTGATGCAACCTATGACCTCAATCTCATTGATGAATCCATGCCAATTGTTCACCCTGAACTCATTGATTGGGACCAACAAGATCCCCCCCACCTTGACACCTTCCAAAATGATGACACAATCATAGGATTTCTTTAATTACGGGATGACATACCAAGCGGGGATCATAAAGTTGGGTATGCTATTGAAATTAACAACGCGACTTACATTGGAGAGAATGCCAAACCTTTCAGCCGCAAAAAAATTAAAATCAAAATAAGATCCTCAAGTGAAAAGCACACTGTGGCACTTGTGGAGACCAAAAGAGTAAAAACAAAGGATGTATCCAAAGGTGAAAGCCTCTCTGAGGCACTGAAGGATGGAAGGTTTGTCATTCTCCCCTTTAGGACTAGTTAGGAGAGATCATCTATTCTCATTGAAGAAACAAAGGAAGTCAATCTGGGGGCACCGAAAAATCCACACATACTACATCTAGCAAAATCATTGACTCCAATTGAAGATCCCGATTTTATAGAATTCTTCCAAAAGTGACAAATCAATTTTTCATGGTCCTATGCAGACATGCCAAGACTAGATCCAAACATAGTAATGCATCACTTAAAAGTAGCAAAATGATCCAAACCAGTAAAACAAAAACTAAGAAAAATGCATCCTCATATTACACTCTTAGTAAAAGCCGAACTCAAGAAGCTATTAGATGTGGGTTTCATAAGACCCATTGATTATGCAGAATGGATCTCCAACCTTGTACCAGTGGAAAAACCAACTGGGGACATCCATATCTTTACGAAATTTAGAGATCTAAACAAGGCATGTCCTAAAGATGACTTCCCATTACCCGACATTGATATGATTGTAGACCTAACAATAGGACATGTAATGCTATCACTCATGGATGGATTTTCAGGATACAACCAGATAAAGATTTCTCTAGAGGATCAACACAAAACAAATTTTACATGTCCATGGTGTACATACTGTTGGAATGTAATGCCATTCGGTCTCAAGAATGCAGGTACCACATATCAAAGGGCAATGACTACTATCTTCCATGACATGATGCATACACTAATGGAAGATTATGTGGATGATTTACTAGCTAAATCATTAATAAAAGAGGGTCACCTCACCGTGCTGGACCAAATTTTCACCATACTAGAGCAATATAATGTCTGACTCAATCCGAAGAATTGTGTTTTTGGGGTAACCTCCAAGAAACTCCTAGGATACATTGTCTCAATAAAAGGCATTGAGGTTGATCCTACAAAGGTTAAAGTAATCATGGAAATGCCACCTCCTAAAAAACATCAACCAGTTGAGAATATTACAAGGGAGGCTACAGTCAATCCATCACTTCATCACACAATTGGCTGATAAATGTCATCCCTTCACAAATCTTCTCCATAAGAATGTCCGCTTCAAATGGGAAGAGAATTGTCAGCAAAAAATACAACAGTTAAAGGACTACATGATGACACCACCATTACTAACACCACCATCTTTAGATATGCCAGTATTATTATACATATTAGCTACAACTATGACCTTAGGAGTCTTATTCGCACAACACAATACAAAAGGTAAAGAATGTGCAATATACTATATTTCTAGGACACTGGTCGGGTATGAACTCAATTATACCCCTATTGAATGAGCTTGTCTAGCAGTAATTTCAGCAACAACTAAACTAAGACATTACATGCTGACACACAAGATACAACTCATTGCTAAGGTTGATCCACTCAAGTACCTACTTAGTAAAGAAACACTAATAGGCCACTTGGAAAAGTGGGTTATGCTCCTCAGGGAATTTGACATAGAGTATGTGGACCAAAAAGCAATCAAAAGGTAGGTCATTGCAGATCAGTTGGCTAAAGTGCCACTTCATAGGAGAGCATCTACTCATCTCAAATTTTCTAGATGAGGAAATATTCATAGTCATGCCAACACAACAATGGAAGTTATATTTTGATGGATCATACACTAGACATGGTTCAGGAGATGGCATTATCTTCATCACACCTCAAGGTGATAGCATTCCAAAATCATATAGGCTCACATTCCCATGCACGAACAACATAGCAGAGTATGAAGCCTTGATCACATAATTAAGAATGGTCATACAATGGAACTTCAAGGAGCTACAAGTTTATGGTGATTCACAATTGGTAATTCGATAGGTCAATGATGAATACCAAACTAAGGATGATAAGCTCATGCCTTACAAGAAAATGGTTAATAGCTTTAAAGAATTATTCACAACTATCACTTTTGAGTAGATTCCTCGAGATTAAAACTAAGCTACAAATATAATGGCTACCATAGCCTCTCTCCTTGATCTTCCACATAATTCAACATGCTACGAGTTCTTAGTTGAACAACTTTGGATCCCCGCTTATGATATCCCAAAATTCAAGATGGTATGTCAACTCATCGGTCCAGATTCCCCATAGTATGGTGAGTTTTACACTTACCTATGCAATCAAATCCTTCTACCAAACCAATCGAACAACCAATGCAAAACCTTCATATGCCAATTCGCCTGATATACCATCACTGCTGAAACCCTATACCGATGAGGTCTTGATGGTACTCTCCTTTGATGTTTGCAACAAGGTGAGGTGACTATAACTTTAGAAGAAGTACATGAAGGTATCTGTGGAGCTCATTCAAGTGGCCCTTTATTGGCTAAAATGATCATGAGGGTAGGATACTATTGGCCCTCCATGGAAAAATAATCCTACCACTCTGTTAGAAAGTGTAAAAAGTGCCAAGTTCACAGAGATCTCATACATGCACGTACACAATAACAACAACCCATCACAACACCATGGCTCTTTTGTTAGTGGGGACTTGACCTTTTGGGTAAAATCCATCCATCTTCATCCAATGGTCACAACTTCATCACTATCGCCACAAAATACTTCACTATGTGGATCAAAGCCATTCCACTTACCCAAGTAATCAAAAAGTAGATCGCTTCATTTATCTTAAACTACATCATCTACCGGTATGGTGTACTCATGTCCATCATCACAAATAATGGGCTTCCTTTCAAAAATCAGGATGTCTGTGAACTCTATGAGAAGTTTCATATCCAACACCATTTCTCCACCCCATATCACCCACAAGGAAATGGTCAAGCAGAAGCCTCAAACAAGAACATATTGAGGATCCTCAAGAAGACAGTCAATGATGCCGGTTGTGATTGGCACATTCATTTGAATCTAGCACTATAGGCATATCGAACTAGCATTCCAACCCCTATATTGGCAACCCAATACTTACTTGTATATGGAGTAGAGGCTATCTTGCCTATTGAGATAGAATTACCATCCCTACGGGTTTCCTTGCATAATTTGATTACTGATGAAGAGTACCGACTCTCACATCTTTAGGACTTGGAACTCCTTGATGAGAAGCGACAAGTTGCCTACAATCATCGAAAAGCATATCAACAGTGCATGAGTAGAAGTTACAATCATAGAGTCAAACCGCACACATTTGAGGTAGGAGATCTTGTTCTCAGAGAGAATCCTCGCAATCAACCAAATAGAGAACATCTAGGCAAATTTTCATCCAATTGGTTTGGTCCATATGTCATCACTACAGTCTTTGGGTCTGGGGCATATCAGTTAGCAAGTTCAGAAGGAGAACCACTAGCAGATCCAATCAACAACATGCATCTCAAAAAGTTTCATACATAAGCTGTGAAGAGCATCAGGCTCAAAAAATCTCAAAAAAATACCAAAAACATTTAGAAAAAGACTTGAAAAAAAAAGTACAAAAAAATATATATCAAGAAAACAGTAAAGAAAAGTCATTCATCCAAACGGTGAAAACCACTTCGGTGGCACCTTGGGTAAGAACGATGGTGAAAACTTGGCAAACAAGTGCCATTTGTAAAGGTTGTGGCTCCATTGTCTTTCAGACTTGTTGCGATCACATCCATACGTCCACTCATACATCAGAGATCTATTGTGGCTTGATATTCATCTACAATTAGGGTTATTGCCACGTGTCTCGCATCATGCTTTCATGCAAATACCTAACTAGGGGCAACCTTTTTAACCTAATGATGGGAGTGGATTCTCAATATTGATGATTCGTTGAGTTAAACATTCAAAAAATATCCTGAAATAAAAGAAAAAAATAATCAAAACAAACAGAAAATCGAAAAACATGAGAAAACATAAAAAATTGATTGAAACAACGCAATAAATTTGTTCCTTGTACATAAAACATCCAGTCAGATGCAAAACAATATTTGGGCTACCTAAAAGAGGACCAACTATCAGACAAAGAAGCAAACATTTGTGCAACGCATACATGAGACCGTCTTAACAAGGATGCTTCCTTCCTTCAAAACAAGACATGGTGACATATCTCTTTGACAAGAAGATTCTGTTTGGTTGATAGGCACTTGGTCAGATTACTACTTTTTTTTATTATATATATCAGGTTCCTATGCTACTCCAGGATGTCCACAAGTGATTAGAGTGGCTAGGTTGGTTCATGATATCCTTTCTTTGTTTTCTGTTTGCAGATTTGTTCCAATGAAGTTCTGAAGCAAATACTCATGGTGTCTATGTGGGAAGTTCACTAAGCTATGAGATCCTATGCAAAAATACAAAGTCATGGATCACTATGGCTTAATGACTATAGCGTATACCTCGTCCATGTGTATATGAACTAGAATGGAGGGGAATTTATCCTTGTCTGCGATGTTTGTTTACAAGTAGAATGCTCAACCTTGGTTTCTAATACCTCGGCCAAGATTGGTACTACTTGATGAGCCTAAATAATGGCTCTATTTTGATAGATTTTTGTTATAATACTCCTGCCTAGGTCTTATAATTAGATGACATTTGGATCAAGATACTCTCCTAGTTGATACCTTTAAGTGTTTTTGAAACTGATTTGACCTATACTTAAGGTTGTCATATAATGGTTTTTAAATGATTTATCTATGCAAATATCTAAAATCAATCTTAAGTATGGTTTAAATTATATCATGTTAGCATTAGTATATGTAGACACCTAAAATTGTCCAGTCTAATTAAATAAATACTTTAGCCTAATTCTTCTATTAATTAAATAAATCTTTATTTATTTAATTAATTCATTTATCCTCTTCTAGCCTTATTTCTCATTTAAATAAATACATTTATTTATTTATTTAAATTATCCTTTTTCTAAATTAAATAAATATCTTACTTATTTAATTGACCCCACTTCTTCTATTAATTAAATAAATCTTTATTTATTTAATTAATTCATTAATGTTTTCTACCTATGACACATGTCATTCATCTCTTAATACATACACTACCTACCCTCTCATTATTTTATTATTTCCTTTACCTACCCTCTAATTATAGCAGACCATTTATCTTTTACACCTCTCAATCTTATCCCTCCATTTCTTATAGTGTCTTCTATATAAGGAGATGCTTCCTTCATTATCAACCCCCGCTGACTACCCGACTACTCTAGCATTCGAACTTTCATATGCGATCAAGCCTACTTGCAACCACATTTCCATTCTTTGTTGAGCTCTTGTGCATATAAAATCTGAGAGCAAATATATCAAGCAAGATCAATGGAGATAGGAAGAATGGAGATCCACACCCTATTGGACATGTGATGGTATAATCTTTGTGATTTCATTTGATTTGCATTGTCTTAGGTAATCTTCATATGTTATGGTGGATCTTTGTTATTGTTAGGCTAGGGTTTTGTGGTTGAATTCATTTAGTCTTTCAATGTTATTGTTATCCATTTTCACCATAAACATTTTGGCACACCCGGTGGGACTCTTGTCCCTTTTGCATTTAACATCTTTTGTTGCAAATTTTATGTTTTGAAGTTGCAGATCTGACATTTCCAACAACATTTTGATATTTTCGTGTTTGCGTACTTTCGGATCGCGTTTTTGATTTTCTGCCGCGTCTGCGACATCTGGAATCATGTCTGCGGCCTCGACAGTATTTTATTTTTCTGCAGATTCCAAAAGTCGCATCTGTGGAATTTTTAGGCGTGTCTGCGTCTAGGAGCCATGTCTGTGTTCTGGAACCGCGTCTGCGTCAGCTTTAAGCACATCTGCAAAATTGTATAGCATTTGTGTTTTTGATAACCGCGTCTGTGTGAATTTGTTACATTTTGGGTTTTCTTTGATTCGATTTTGTGTCATTCAGATTTCAGATTTTGTTTATTTTGAGCTAACATCTTTAGATCTAGCTAACAAAATTGGTGTAGCTTGTCTTGAAAGCAAAATCATTTTGTCGAAGGCCCCTATTTTACAAAGTCTTTTGGATCTAAAATTTACCTAACTTGTGTGCTTGCAGGAAGGGGTGATTATTTGAAACAATCCAAACTATGAACAGATCTTTGTTGTAGGACCTTGGCAAGGGTTTTTGATCTTTATTGTGTGCCTTGTTTTCATAGATTAGCAAACACTTCAATTGGTGCACTAAAATTAAACCATTGTCTTTTGTGTCCTGAGCAATAGGCTCTTTTTGTTTAATCTTTAGAGGGCCTGTCTCCCCGTGTGGTCATTAGGACTACTAGTGAGGAGAGAATGACCCATGTGGTAGCAAAAGAAAAGCCATCTTTTTCCAAACCACTATAAATAGCTGTATTCATGGTGAAAACTATGGATAACATGTGCTTATTAGTTCATATTGACACTATGTCTCCCCATAAACCCGTTTGATCAAATTTATTTGATCAGTTGTAGGGAGTAACCCCTACCAGCTGGGAGCCTTCTGTATTTACAGAGCAAAAAGTGCTGCATGTATGGCCACACGAGCGGATGCCCTTACTAGCACCTTTTTGTTTTAGAAGCCAAAATCCTTCTAGTTGTTGGGGCAGGAGGTCGGACCTCTGGTAGCAGACCACACACATACAATTACTAGTAGAGATACAAAGTTTGCCACGAGGAGTTTTTGTGGGGACTGATGCTTGGTTGCATCGAGAAGTGAGTGCCGAGGGTGGAGCTAGTGGGGTCAAGCATCTAAGTATCCACTCTGAATAGCGTAGCCTCGGGGGAAACTCCATGTGGGATCAACAACTATTGTCTTGGCCAACCATAAGAATTGTGCTTGACTTATTTTGAACAACCAAACATTCAAGACCAAACATCAAAACATTGTCTTTTGTGTCTTCAAGTGTATGCAAAACAATTTTACATCAAACAACACACTTTTTTTGGAGTCATTTTGGAGTCTAAACATTTGCAAACATTGAGTCCTCATCAACACTGTGTCCTCTTGTCACGAAAAATAGTCAAAACACGTCTGTGTTGTCTAAACGCGTCTATGAAGGGCAGAAATGCGTTTGTGTCTTTTGAGCAACTTTGCATTTCCAACATGTCAGAAACATGTCTATGTCTGACAGAATAGCGTTTGTGTCATTTAAGCATGTCTGTGAAGTATACAGGCACGTCTGTGTTCAGGATTGAAAACTTTCATAATTCAGCAAACAAGAACAGTCAGTTTCAGACTTATTGAGCTACCTAGGTTATCTCTCTGGGTTTTTCATCTAGCATTCAACCTGTCTTTGGGTCTCACAAAGTCCATCATTGCTTTACACCTTACATTACATTCACATTTGTCTAAACTTGAGTCAAAAGGTCACTTGCTTGTCCTCATCATACTTTGTCAACACACTACATACAACAATATTTTGCTAAGTGGTCCCTCATCAAGGTCTATCACCTTTGGGTCTCATTTGGTCTTACTTAGAGTCAAGGTCAACTTACCTCATCAAGAGAAACTATCATCTCTTTGGAAGTCACACCTACTCTACTACATACATACTTGGTCTTACACTTTGGACATTGCAAGTAAACCTCAGATTCGTTTACATTTCATCCAACTTTTGGTCTTCCATACTCTTTCCATTTTCATCTAGTCTCACACATCTTGGTCAATACCTAGTTCATGGTTGAAACCCGTTCCCAAAAATCTAGGAGAGAAACTAAAGAGGCTCAAGAGTCTGCAAACATGAGTGTCTATGAGTATGACAATGATGTCTTTTTCAATACTGATCATAACACATTACCTGACATGGATGCCTATAGAAATGTTCCAAATGTTGAGAACATGGACACTACAAACAACAATGGTACACACAATGACAATATGGACAACTTTTCAGTACATTTAGCAGAAGTGGAAGACACCATTATGGATCCCCGTTTCAATCGATTGGTTGAGGAAATAATGAGGAGAGATAGATAATACTTTACAAGTGATTGCACAAAGTGGAGCCAAGATCCCTCATGATTTTGACATGTCTCAAATAATGGAAAATCGACCTTTGCAACAACCTCACCTCAACATGGAGGCCTAATAGTGGAGGCAATAGAGGACCACATATTGTGCCTGAATCACCATCATCTTTGTTTCAAAAACTAGAGGTCCCATACACACATGGTCAAGCATATGATACTCACTTTCACAGACCATTATGGAGGTCTTATGCTAAAAAATATACTCAATCACATACCAATTCTAAGGATCAACCACCAAAGAAATTGGATATCCAAAGCCATGATCAAAATTTGAACACAAGGAAACCCTGTGTCAAATTTGGGGGCAACTGATGGGAATGGGTATGGGGTAGACTAGCCTAGTCTATGCTCTTTGATCCTCTCCTTGGATCACTAGGTGTTCTAACCACACCCTAGGGTCTCTAGGACTTCCCTCTCTTGTGGAATCCCTTGACCTTTCCCAATCCACCCACCAACAACTTGCAATACTTCTCCTAAGGTCTCACCTACTCATGAGATTCAAAAGAACCCTTATTTAGGCTCATAAGGGTTTGGCTTGTCCTACACCTTCTTAGGTCCTAGCAAGGATAGGATAGGGTTTAGAATGGTTTTCCATCCATTCATGTGCCCCCAAGAGGTTTAGGCCTTCCTATTTATTACCGATCTCACAATTTTGCCTCTTGCCTGCAAAATAGGGCTACAAGGAATGAGCCCAATTAGGCCTCCATTCCGGACTTTTAGGGCTCTCTCTTGCAAAAAAAGGCCCAACTTGTGAAAATTACCAAAAGGAATTTTGTTCAATTGGAAAAATCTCAAATATTTTCCAGGTTTTGGGCCTCCAAGTGTCCGTACACTGCCCTAGGTGAATTTTGGGGTTTTTAAGGGTTTTTAGGCATGCCAAGGTCATAGTGATGGTTTAATGTTTTTACCATCTTGTCTAGATTGGTGGAAGCTCCTCCTTCTCACCAATGGTGATCCACACACTCCTCTACAACTCCTCCAAAGGGTGCATCCTCCTCTGACCTTCCTTGCTCTCACGAACCTCTGCAACCTTAACCCTTGCTAGCCAGGCACTATCCAGTCTCGCCTAGGAGTGGGTCTTTGGATGGATTCCTTGCATCTTCAAGGGCCCTGCTTGCTTTGAGGTAATTTATAGGGTTTTTAATCCTATTCCCCATTAATTCATGGTGATTCCACAATGGGGATAGAAGTTGTCATCCCATTGACACAAAACAGTCCAAAACTGGACAGTGAAAGAGTGTTTTACAAAATATTTACAAAGGACTCAAAACCTGCACAACACACTAAAAATAATTACTCAAAATGGAAGAGTAAACACAACACAAAGCTCTCAACACCATTTTGTCTGCAAAAAAATCCATTATCACTCTCTGATGCTCCATTTGTGTCGACTGGCAACCAAAATTACAGTCACAGTCAAGGTCTCTTTTCTTGGGCCGTACAAAACTAACATCCAACGCATCATTTTAGGGTTTGTAACTATATATAGTATCCTTTCCTTGGTCTGTGTGCTAAAATTAGGGTTCTCCATGCTTAACTAAGGTTTTTGACCTATTAGGTGGAAAAGTTGCTCGACAACTTTGAAAAGTTGTCATGCAACTTTTTGCAACTTTTGAGCCACTTTTGCAAAGTTGCTTTTCTTGACTCCTAGGCCTACATTGGGAAATCCTATGGACACCACCATGCTAAAAGGACACCAAACTCATCAATGGCACACATAAACTCTCCTCCACAAGAAATGAGAACCTAGGACCTAAGCTAGGACCTAATTAAGATAATGAGCTCATGACTCTTATTACATTTACAATGGCTTCTTAAAGAAGCAAAACACCAACAAAAACCAAAAGGAGGAAGACCTTAGAAGGGTGCTCCTACACTAGCAACACGCTAGAACAAACTCATGACATGCCTGTAGAGTATGGTATACATGGACAAAACATATATTCTGCTCCTCATCATGACTCTATACCAAGTGGTCCATATATGCAACATCATTATAGACCTCCTCCATATGAACATGTGTATGATCAATATTATCCATATATGCAACATGCTCCTCCTCCACACATTGGTTTAGGCATGGGGTATGGTTCAAGAAGTTGGTCTCCACTTAAGAACAATTTGGAACAACAAATTAAGGATTTACAAAAGAAAATGGAGGACATAAATACACCGAAGCCAACTTACTCAATTAGAGATATATGTCCCTATCCATTTGACAAAAGCATTCCAATGCCTCCATTTCCTACACACTTTGTGACGCCTAAGTTTGATAAGTATAGACAAAAAGGAGATCCTAAGGTACATATAAGATAGTTTTTCACAGCTTGCATTGAGGTAGCAGCAAAAGAGACATATTTGATGAGATTATTCCCACAAAGCTTAGGTGATCAAGCTATGGAATGGTTCTCCCAACTTCCACCTAGTATTAAGTCATGGGGTGACTTATCAGAGGCATTTATCCAACATTTCTCATACAACATAGAGACAGATATATCAGTCACTACCTTGTTCAACACCAAACAAAAGGATGGAGAATCTTTTTCATTATTTTTACAAAGATGGAGGAATCTAGCCAGCAGATGCTCTTGTGAAATTCCACAAAAACAAATGGTAGAGATGTTAACCCAAAATGTTAACAAAGACATTGGTTATGATCTAAGAAAAGCTTGTTTGTCCACCTTCAAGGACATCATTGAAAAAGGCTTAGCGATAGAGAAAGTCCTAATTGAGCAAGGCATTGTCAAAATATTCAAAGAAAATAAAGAGGACTTTAAAGGAAAAGACAAGCCAAGATTCTGGAATAAAAACAAGAACACAGACAATGATGGTGTTGTTGATGCCAATACAGTACGACCCCAAATCATTTTTTCTGGATCAAGCTCTATAAATAATTAGGTGAATACTCAAATAACTTCAAAGTCACGAAGGAAGTACACCCCATTGGGAGAACCACTTGAGTCAGTTTTCAAGAAGCTGTGGCAAACAAAATAATAACAATTCCCGATCTACCTCCATATGAGCCAAAGGTTAAACCAAATTGGTGGAATGATGATGAGTATTGTGAATTTCATAAGAGCAAGGGCCACAAGATAGGAAATTGCCATCGACTGAAGAACATCATACAAGATCTCATTGATAGAGGTGACATTGAGATTGAACGACACTCATCCAATCAAGAACATGAGATGTTTAAGGAACCATTCCCAAAACATGACAAGGAAAAAGCTAAAGCCACAGATGATCAGACCAACTATACCAGAACATCTTATAACTATGATTCAACTGTCAATCACATTTTTATGGACAATTATGTCTCTACCATTATCATCAAGGATAAAACGCCTGAGAATTCTACCCAAAGACCCAAGATTGTCCTAAAAGGCATTGGATCTTCTTCTGAACCAACCTCTGAATGTAATGTTACAACTCATCGAGGTAAATTCACTTTGCAAGGTGCTCCAGCTAGAAACACTGCTTCCTCATCAACCAAACCTAAGTATGACCTTGCAGAACAATTAGGGAAGACACCCTCGCTCATCTCCATCCTTGAGCTCTTACGCATATCTCCTGCACATAAAGCTATTCTTGACAAAATCTTGAGAGACACTGTTGTTCCTACTGATTTGAACATGGACTAGTTTCAAGCCATGGTGGGATACCTTTCCATTCCACACTCTCTTACATTCACAGAAGTTGACAATGCCTCCATAATTCAGCCACATAATGCACCTCTACACATTGAAGCCTTCATACACAAACATCGAATAAAATGAGTCCTGATAGATGGAGGAGCTGGTCTCAACATTTGTACATTGAGCACTATTAGACAATTGGGATATTCTGATAAAGCTGTGAATTCTACAAACAAAATTACCATCAAGGCATATGAAAATGAAGAGCATTCATCCAAGGGCACAGTCACCTTGCCTCTCAGAGTTGGGCCAGTTAATGGGGATGTGGTTTGTCAAGTCCTAGACCTGGATCTTACATACAATATCTTATTAGGATGTCCTTGGATTCATGAAATGAGAGTAGTCCCATCTACATATCACCAATGCATTAAGTTTCCTCACAATGGAGTTGAAATAACAGTTAATGGTGATCCTAATCCATTCATATACTGTAATAACTTGAGACCAAAAATTGAGATGATCATTCCAAGTAATAGGGAAGTTGTTCCTTCTTCTGCATATGTTGATCCTGAATCATTAAAACCTTTTACATCAAACAAAGGTGAGCTTAAAGGCAAATTCCAGGACAAGGGCATGGGTGAATACACTTTGAATCAAACCATGTACTTACAACAAGTCATCAGTTCACCAAAATAATATGGACGACCACATCCTACTAAGTGGGTAGCTATCATTCACTTAAATGGGATCCTACAATCTTCCAAAAATGGGGTGAGATGGAAGAGGAAGGCTTATAAAAAATGCTTTACAAAGACCCTAAAAATGATATACAAGATCACATCAGCATACCATGTGAAAAGTATGGCAAAGGGTTCAAGATCCTACAAAAATTTGGGTATGATGGAAAAATCCCTCTTGGCTTAAGAAAGGAAGGCATCATTGAACCTTTACAACCTGAATTGACATTCAAAAAAGAGCACTCGAAGGGACTTGGTTTCATGACTTCCAAGGTCCACACTCAAAAGATAGAAGAAGCATTACAAATCAAAGCTGCAAAAATTCAATAAGAAAATCACTATTCCACAGACTCCAATGAATGGGAATGGGGTTCAGACAAGTTGCTGAGGGCAAAGAAAAGGCAGTATACTATATCAGTCGTACATTGGTGGGATATGAGCTAAACTACACACCAATTGAGCGTGCATGTCTAGCTATGGTCTTTGCTTCACAAAGATTACGACATTACATGCTAACTCATAAAACTAAGTTGGTTGCAAGAATCGATCCATTGAAATACCTTCTCAATAAAGCAATGCTTACTAGGCGACTAGCCAAATGGGTGATGCTCCTGAGTGAATTCGATATTGAGTATGTGGACAAAAAAGCAATAAAAGGACAAGCTACCGTAGATCAGTTAGCAGATGCTCCCATGTTAGATGATGTTCCTCTAATTTCAGAATTTCCAGATGAATCCATTTTAACAGTGTCACATGCAAAACCTTGGAAGCTATACTTTGATGGCTCATACACACAGCATGGGGCAGGAGCTGGCATCCTCTTCATAACTCCTCAAGGGGATTCTATAGAAAAATCATATCGATTATCCTTTCTCTACACTAATAACATAGCGAAATATGATGCATTAACAATTGGATTACAGATTGCAGTTCAGTGGAAGATTCAGGAACTTCATGTTTACATACTCTCAACTTGTAATTCGTCAAGCAACTGATGACTACCAAACAAAGGATGAGAAATTAATGCCTTATGAAAGAATGGTGGATGACCTAAAACAACATTTCATGAAGATAGACTTTGAGCAGATACCAAGAGAGCAGAATCAAGCCACAGATGCCATGGCTACAATTGCTTCACTAATCGATCTACCACTGAATGAGACCCGCTATGAGTTCTTGGTGGATAACCTTTTGGTTCCCTCATATGAAATCACTCCTACTAAGATGATATGTGTTGTTGGTCCTGAGTCCCAGTTATATGGTTCCATTTTCACATACCTTCGTGACAATACCCTTCCTCCTGACCTATCTAATAACCAACGTCGCACTTTCATTCGCCAATCTTCTCGATATGTCATTTTAGCCGATATCCTATACCATTGAGGTCTAGATGGCATTCTTCTTAGATGTTTAGAAAGCAACAAAGCTCAAATTGCGTTACGTGAAGTACATGAAGGGATATGTGGTCCACATTCTAGTGGTCCTACCTTAGCTAAGAAACTCATCAAGACTGGATATTATTGGCCCAATATGGAAAAATATTCAGATCAGTTTGTTAAGAAATGTAAGCAGTTTCAAATTCATGGAGACCTCATCCATGTGCCAGCGCAAGAACTTCAACCAATTGTGACTCCTTGGCCCTTTTGTCAGTGGGGACTCGATCTCATAGGCAAGATTCACCCTCCTTCTTCCAACGGTCATAAATTCATTATCACTGCCACAGAGTATTTTACAAAATGGATCGAAGTCATGCCTCTCATGCAATTTACTGGAAAACAAATTGCTACATTCATTCTCAACTATATCATTTGTCGATACGGTATTCCTGTTTCCATCATCATCGATAACAGGCGTCCCTTAAAAAATTAGGATATTCGTGAACTCTATGACTGCTTCCATATTACCCATCATTTCTCCACACCATATTACCCCCAAGGTAATGGTCAAGCTGAGGCATCTAATAAAACAATCCTTAAAATCTTGAAAAAGACAGTTGACGATGCTGGCCGTAATTGGCATACTTAATCCTGCACTTTGGGCCTACCGCACAATCGTCTGCACACCTACAGGAGCTACACCCTATTCAATTGTCTATGGCACTGAAGCTATCTTGCCTATTGAGGTCGAGTTACCCTCTTTATGAGTCTCTTTGCAAAACATTATCAGTGATGAAGACTACAGGGTCTCTCGCTTACAAGAACTTGAACTATTGGATGAACAAAGACAAACTGCTTTTAATCATCTCAAGGCTTATCAATAATGAATGAGTTGCAGCCACAATCATCAAGTCAAGGCTTGCACATTTGAGGTAGGTGATTTGGTTCTTAGAGAAAATCCTAAAAATCAGCAAGACAGAGAGAAGAAGGGCAAGTTTGAACCGAACTGGCTTGGTCCTTACATCATCACAACAACATATGGATCTGGTGCATATCAGCTCTCAACTACAGAGGGTGAACCTTTGGAGGATCCTATCAATAGTGTAGTCATATAAATCTGTCCATTTTTATTAAATGAATATTTTGCTATTTATTTGATTAAAAATCCACTAGCCATCAGTTAATTAAATTAATATTTAATTAATTCATCTCCAAACATTCTTCTATTAATTAAATAAATTATTCAATTTATTTTAATTAATTCATTAAAATCAAATTCCAATTAATTAAATAAATAAAATCAATTTATTTAATTAAAATCCCTTTTTCCTCTTTTAAATAAATTAAATCAAACATTTATTTAAATCATTATCCCCCCACTTGCATTTTCCTACAAATGCAACTTGCACACATTTATTGAAATAAATGAATTTTTATTTTTAATAAAATCCTATTTTCCCTCACCCACCAATTCCACTTGCAAAATCTAATCCCCTTCTAGATTCTTCTAACCCCTTCCTAATTAGCCTAATCCATCCCCTAATTATTGTCACATTCCTAAGCAAAATGGAGTCACTTCTAAAACCTCAAAAGTCTTGGATAACCATTAAAGGTTTTCAACATTCAACCACTTAAATCCTCAAAGTCTTTGATAGCCATTAAAGGCTTCCAACTTTCAACAACTTAATCCCCAAAGTCTCCAATAACCATTAATGGTTAACCCAAACCCTCCTACATGGTTAAAACATTTGTTTTGACTCAACCTCTACCCAGCCCAAGGGTCTCATCAAGCCTTTAATGCTTTGACCATGATTATCTCTTAATCATTTGCACAAAGGTTTATCCTTGGATTAACTCTTAATCCAGTGGGTAATCCTAATTTAGACTTGACCCTTACCTTCTAGATAACCATGAAGTCTTCTCAGGCATTCAATGCCTCCAACCCCTTCTCTCAACCCAACCCTATGTTGACACTTGTCACCATTTTATTGGTACAAATTGTGCACATGGATCCCCAACTTTCAAGCTTGACCCTTGATTAAACCTTTCAATCCTGGCCATCCATTGCTCCATTTTTCCTATAAATAGAGCTCATTCCTTCATAAACCAGATCCTGAAAACTTGTATGCATTTAAGCTATAGGCATTTTAAGAGAGCATTTAGCATAGCATAACTAAAATCTTGTCTTTTTGATAAAATCAATCATTTTAGCATCAATAGCATAGTATTAGCTTTTCATTTCATATTTGAAGCACAATACTACAATCTCAATCCTCCATAAGCATCCATAGTGCAAAAAGCTGCTGAGAGCTACACTATTTTGGAACTTGGAGAGGAGAGGAACAAGGGAGAAAGGAGCTAATATCATGCTAAGAGGCATTTGGAGATGTCTCATTATCTTTGTCTCTTTAGTTAGATATATTAGCATGTTTTTAGTGTCTCTCTTGGTATGCCTTTTTAGATTAGTTTTTGATTGACTAACACTAACGGTTTTGTGTCTTTTGTGTTATTTTATCATTTGCTAACCTTGTGCCATTTAGGAGGGCATCATTTGGTGAACCCGACGTGAATCGAACACGCAACCTTCTGATTTTTTTTAACTAACATGTTTGATTGTTGAAAGTGACACACAGGTCGCGCTTCGGCGCTATTGAACCCGTTTTAGTGCTACCGACACTTTTTCTTTTAGCGCTATTGTTCTTACAATAGCGCTATTGTAAAAGTTTCAGTGCTTTTGACCATATTTTAGCGCTTTTGTTGTTATTCTGACGCTATTGCAGATATTTTAGCACTTTTGATGCTCTGGTTTTACCCTTCTTTCAGTGCTTCTATGTAAATTAACACTTCTATTTAAATGCAGACTAGCGCTATTGCAATAGAATGTTGTAAAACTTGCCTTGTAACCACAAAAATGGAAATTCTTAGGCTTGTGGAAGCCCCCCTTGGACATAGATTTTACTAACGAATTGTGGTTTTTGCAGGTTAACACTAACCCCTAAAAATCACAAAATTTTCCTTTTGGTGCTTTTAAAACTTGAACAAAAACAAAATTTCATTGTTTTCTAGTTAGGATTCATCTTTATTTTGGTGCTTAAAATCAACACACAAAGTTTCTTTCCTTGCATCAAACTTAAAAATCACACGCCACACTTCAATTTTGGGCAAGTAAAAAGAACAAACCACTTGCTTTTGATTGTTACAAACAAATTTTACTTCAAGCAACAAAACGTGTTTTTTAAGTTGACCAGGATTTCCAAATTCTAGATTATAAAACACATTGCTTTTGAAGTTAAAAAGAACACCATGGCTGTTGGAGCAACATCTCCAAAGAGTTAGACCACATTTTGAAATGATGGATTAAAAAGAACAAGTGTCTTTCGTGCTTGGCACACTTGTGCAAAAGGTCAGTCGAGTGGTCCTACTTCTAACACACACTATCCTCTCCCTTGGCTTTCGTGGTCCTAGGTGCAAGAGAAAAGTGTTAGTAACACTCAAATTTTATCTTTTTAAGAGAGGCCTGCCAAGGGATCGATACTCTTGGGAACGACCTTGAGCGGTAAATCCTTCGAGCCGCTATAGAAATCAAGTGAGAGCGAAAGCTGTAGCCTTGGGTATAGCTGTTCCTACAGTGTAACTGGCCGAAAGGACAAAGGGGCCCCACCACCAGTTACAAGGCTCTTAAGTGAGTCACTGTAGAATGAACTTATGTCCAAAAACATCGAACATGACTAAACACCTTTACGTGGTAGCCCACCCGTTCTATTGATTGAGGATATTTGAGGTATAATTTAGTGGAAGAGCATAGATGGTTTTGCTCCCAAGATACTCACCATACATATTTCCTTGAGTAGAAACATAGCTTTTTGAAAAGTCACTTGTGGCTTGATAAAAGTGGTGACTCCCCCATCATAGGGATCATCTATTTGTTATGCTCGTGCAAGACTTAGTATATCACATCCTTACCTGCCACGGCGGGATTCATAAGGTATGTAGTACCAAAGTTGAAGAAATATCAAGATGTGGGCTAAATTTATCACAACTGGCCATTCGACCTTAGAGATAAAAAGTGTTTGAAGTGTGTTCATTTTACAGACCTAGTGCAAATTGAGCCGACTTCAGGCTTTGGAAATACATCTTAAAATACATCTAAAAGAAGGGTCATATACAAGTCCAAGGATTGGGTTGATCTAGACCCATACTCATTTGTGCCTTTTGAGGCTACATTCCTGTGTTTGTGTGCTTGCTTTGTTTTCTTGTCAAAAAAAAAAAAAAAAATCAATCCCAAAAACAAAGTATTCATCCAACATTTCTCAAAAACAATCAAAAATACCAAAAACAAAGTGCAAACAACAAAGAGTCAAATTTTATGACCATTCTTCACATCTTGCGAAAGAAGAAGCGTCATCAGAATATTAACTTGAAAAGAAGACCATTAAGTTCAAAGGCTTTGATCAAAAAGAGGAAATTCTTCTATATCAATAGACAAATCTTTATCTCACATAGAGTCTTTCTGCATTGCATGCGTCTTTACCTTCAAGGCAATACAAATGAATTTGATTCTGAATCATTGAACCATAGAGCTTTTATGCAATATAGGGCTCTGAGTTATCACAAAAATCAAGGAGAAAATATTAATCCCAATTTCTTCCCAAACATCTATATCACCTACAACACAGCTCGAGAAGTGCCACCAACACCTGAAAGGGAAGAGGTAGAATTTGTTCCATTTGTAACACAAAATTTTTATTGAAAGTTGAAAACAAAACATCCATCATCTTACTCATACATCATCACTTCATCATCAATCCGTTCCAACTCTCAAAACATTAAGAGGTTCTTGTCCCAAGATTCCTTTTTAGATATTGCTTGAATCAAATGCATCACATCACTTTTTAGATTGTTTCTACATCTAGGATAAACTCATCCTAAGAGACACATCTACGCAAGTTAAAACTAGTTCATGGGTGAATCCTCTCATCGCTAGGTAGTCAAAATCTATAACACATCTCAGATTTCTCTACACCTTATCACATCCAAACTTATCAAACAAGCAAGCAATTCAAAGAAGGAATTTTCGGTTACATCTACTTTAGAGTGCTAGAGATCTAAATACCACACAATCCACTAATCATCAATCTTTCATCAACAACTCATCATCATCTTCAGTCAACTTCAACACAAACTTACAAACAAAATGGCTCAAACCCGATCCCAATCAAGGCAACATGAAATAGAATGAGAAGCAGAAGAAGAGGACAATCTCAATGAATTTCAAGAAGCACTTGGAGAAAATACAGATGACGAAAACCCAAGTACTCCCACTCCTGCAACAATCAAAAGGGCTCAGCATAACCCTCTCTTTAACAGATTGTTTGATGAAATACTCAGGAGCAATGCGGATGCTCACTTCTTAAGACTCGCTCAAGAAGGAGTAAAACTCCCCTCTGACTTTGATCTTGCCCAATTAAGACAAGCATCAGACAGACAAAGTCACCATGAAGAGGAAAGAGGTAGAGATTCCATCAGATATAACATTCCTCGAGGTAACCCACCACCTCCTCCTCCAAATGAAATGGAGATGTTGCAGCAACAAGTCGAGAATCTCGCCCAACAACTTCATAGTGGTGTTAAGACCAATCAATTTTCACTTAATGACATCTGTCCCTATCCTTTTGATAGGAATCTTTATATGCCACCCTTTCCACGTGGGTTCGAAACACCAAAATTCGAAAAATATCGAGGAATGGGAGATCCTCGTGATCATGTCAGAGAATTTCATTCCGCCTGTCTTGAAGTGGCATATGAAGACACATATCTCATGCGCCTTTTTCCCCAAAGCTTGGGAGGAGCAATCACATCATGGTTTTCTCGACTATCAGGTGGCATAAGAACATTTGAGGAACTCATCCAGAAGTTCCTGGCTCATTATTCTCATAACATTGAACGCGATATCACCATGGCTGATCTGTGCAACACTAAACAAAAACCAGGTGAATTATTCTCAGTATTCCTGCTACGATGGTGCCAAATGTCTAGCAGACGTTCTCTTCAGTTACCTGAACGAGAACTAGTGGAAATATTCATTTCCAACTTAAACGAAGAAATAGAATTTCACCTAGATGTCAAAGACACAGACTCTTTTAACGATATGATCACCAAGGGTTTGAAGTGTGAATGGGCACTCATCAAGAAAGGACTCATCAAAATCTTTAATGAACCAAAAGATGGTCCTCGCCCGCGCTTCAATAGCGATAAACCGAACTTCTGGAACAAGAACAAGAATATCGTCAACGATGGAGTTGTGGATGCTCGGACTATCCAAAATGCACAACCTGTGGTTCAATTTGCAGGACAAAATCCTCCACCTCAGAATAACACAAATGTTCCTTCCAATCAATGTCGCATCACATCTCACGATGAACCAAGACCTCGTCAGCAAAAATAAAAATGAACATACACTCCCTTAGGGGAACCCATTGAAATAGTATTGCGACAACTCATTTCTTAGAATTTGGTCACTCTACCTAAACTATCAAACTATGAGCCTCAAGTCAAACCGGCATGGTGGAGAGATACTGAACACTGTGAATTTCATCAAGGAAGAGGACACAAGACAAGTAATTGTCACCAATTGAAAGATCTCATTCAGGATCTTATTGATCGAGGAGAAATTGAAATTGAAGGACATGACCCAAAAACAACCAATAATGATCATCTGATGTTCAAGAATCCACTTCCATCACAAGATCAAAGGGGTCCTTCCACTTCTCGGCGAGGCACTGATACCACTGATTATACGCAGGCCGCGTATAACTACACTGTAAATCATCTGTATGACGCCAATGAACAAGTTGCAACTATATCATACAAGTGCACAAAGCTGTGTCCATGACCCTTGCCTCTGAAATGTATCGGTCGTGTCACTGGCAGATGCTCATATGCCCACACCTGTAGCAATGTAACTTCACAGCCCAATCCTATGGATCCATGGTAGACAAACTGATGGAGCTCATAGTATAAATGTGCCAGCACGCATGGTCCCTAGGCATATCTGGTATGTTGTATCACTAGTGTCTCCAAGGTGCTCCCCCAGCCCATAGCCAACCCTCGTGTCGCCCTATCTAGACACAAAAACCCACTGATCACTCCTCCTAGCACTGCTGGTAGCGCCAGTCTTGTCGTTGTCATGGTGTCCCAGGCGACATGTCCTACCCTCATCTCCAATCCCAGATCCCGGAACACTCGTCTCAATGCCTCCTTGTCTCCATCTTGATCATAGGGAATCAACTCCCCATCAATCGGTATCCTCAAAATTGTATAAATATCCTCTAAGGTGACTGTCATCTCACCCATCAACAAATGGAACATGTATGTCTCAGAGTGCCACCTCTTAGCAAGTGCAATCAACAACCCCATGTTCACCCGAAACTCAGGCACATACATAATATATCGCAATCCCATAACCTCAATCGCTGCCCTATCCTCAAATGTCAGCTCTGGTCGTAAACTCTGAGTCGATGGGAATCTCTCCCATGACTCCAACATAGGTAGATCCTCCTACAATCAAGCAAATCAATCGTGTCAGTCAAAGTGGCATTAACTGTTCATCACAAAAAACTGCTTTTTATCCTAGTGCTTATATTTATCATATGGCACTCTATCCTAGTGACACTCACTGTTCATCACAAAGTGTTACTTTT
Source organism: Cryptomeria japonica (assembly GCF_030272615.1). Lineage (NCBI taxonomy): Eukaryota > Viridiplantae > Streptophyta > Pinopsida > Cupressales > Cupressaceae > Cryptomeria > Cryptomeria japonica. The sequence continues at coordinate 257,809,846 of NC_081413.1, forward strand.
TATCCTAGTGGTACTCACTGTTCATCACAAAGTACTACGTGTTTTTTGCACTCCCTATTCATCACAAAGTGCTGCTCACATTTGCACTCCCTGTTCATCACAAAGTCCTGCTCATATTAGTACTCCTTGTTCATCACAAAGTGCTACTCTTTTTAGTACTCCCTGTTCATCACAAAGTACCATGTCTTGGTACTCACTGTTAATCACAAAGTGCCTCGATCTATCCTATCCTTGGGCCTTTGCTTGAGTGTATCCTCTTGAGTAGTTTCCTGATTGGCAACATATGTTCTATCACAAAATTGTTAATCCTAGCCCTATCTGCTATCCTAGTCTTCCCTAGAGGACCTGCTTGAGTGTATCCTCTCAGCAGCTTATCCAATCAACATTGTATGTTTATCACAGAATTGTCGATTTGACCTTGAATGCATAAATGTGCCTGCTCTGCACAGACGTGCCCACATAGCACAAATGCGTTTGCACAACACAAATGTGCTCGCATTTGACATAGACGCCTTTTCATTTGTCTAGCTAACCTAGATGCACCTGGCACCAACACAGATGCGCCTCGACATTTTTTGACCTTGTTTGACATACCTAAACATGCATTTATTGCTCTACCTAGCATGCATTAATGACAACATTTATTGCGACAAAGTACATGGAGGTATTGTGGTACTTATCGGCTCTCCTGCATCTACTGGCCTCTGAAATCAACAAACACGATCGAATCTATGCACCAATTCCATCGTTGTTGACTGCTGCTGCTCTATTATCTCTCTGCACTGTGATCTCTTGGATGTGTGGATGACAATGAGGATGTTTACCCCTCGTGGTCTATCTTATAGACTGCCCTAGCCCTCGTTTTCGAAGTCAGTCTCCTTTATCCCGTGACTCTGTCACTCTATCCGGTCAGTCCTTTCTAGCCTTTCTTTCTTATTGAGAGATTGTTTGTGATCTTTTCAGACATTTTCATCCAATCTCTCGAGGGGGCATATCATTCCCATCTTGGGGCAATTTCGTATCAGTTCATATTATCTTCTTTGAAACAACGCGACAAGCTGCATTGTCTCAAAGAGGGGCAAAATGTAGACACCTAAAATTGTCTAGTCTAATTAAATAAATACTTTATTTATTTAATTACTTTAGCCTAATTCTTCTATTAATTAAATAAATCTTTATTTATTTAATTAATTCATTTATCCTCTTCTAGCCTTATTTCTCATTTAAACAAATACATTTATTTATTTAAATTATCCTTTTTCTAAATTAAATAAATATCTTATTTATTTAACTGACCCCACTTCTTCTATTAATTAAATAAATCTTTATTTATTTAATTAATTTATTAACCTTTTCTACCTATGACACATGTCATTGATCTCTTAATTCATACACTACCTACCCTCTCATTATTTTATTATTTCCTTTACCTACCCTCTAATCATAACCGACCATTTATCTTTTACACCTCTCAATCTTATCCCTCCATTTTTTATAGTGTCTTCTATATAAGGAGATGCTTCCTTCATTATCAACCCCCGTTGACTACCCGACTACTCTAGCATTCGAACTTTCATATGCGATCAAGCCTACTCACAACCACATTTCTGTTCTCTGTTGAGCTCTTGTGCATATAAAATTTGAGAGCAAATATATCAAGCAAGATCAATGGAGATAGGAAGAATGGAGATCCAAACCCTATTGGACATGTGATGGTATAATCTTTGTGATTTCATTTGATTTGCATTGTCTTAGGTAATCTTCATATGTTATGGTGGATCTTTGTTATTGTTAGGCTAGGGTTTTGTGGTTGAATTCATTTAGTCTTTCAATGTTATTGTTATCCATTTTCACCATAAACAGTATATACACATGTTTGTTGTGCACATTAATATCATGATGTAGGGTCAACAAAGGAGAATGAAAGACTAAGTGGTGGTTTAATGAAGCACCAAGTATATAGCCGCAATGTAGACCCAGTCAAAAGAAAGTAATAATAAGGGAGATCAAGCCACTTGACTGATTATTCAACATAATGATTTATGGAACATTTATAACTGTTCTTAGTGGAGCTTAGATCTAGGAAGCATGTCATGCTATATTTTCTTAGCTGCAGGATAGATGTTGTTTTGTTTTCCTGCGCTGACTTCTTCTTCTTTTGTTGAATGAATCTTGTTTGCTTATTCCGTGGGAATGTGGTTGATCAATTAGGAATATGTTATAAGCTTCCTTATAAATAAAGGAGTCTCTCTCTCTCTTCTCGAGGGTAGTGGAGAACGATAATCACATTTGTAATACTTAGACTTCTGGTATTTTATGTATTTTCACAGTCAAAATGGAATAAAGAGATCAATGTGATTTTAGAAGCTTAACAATTGTAATTTGAAAGTTCTGGATATGCTCACTCAATGGGGCCCACTTGGTGAGTAATCCTTCATGTTTTCCAGTTAATTTCCATTCTTCAGTAGTAGTTGTTTTGGCAATTGTCTGTTCCTGCAGCCACTGGAAATAATTCCTGTGTTTGTTTCTTCAGCCACAACGATAGAGTAGTTCCTATCCACTTGCCAGAACGTTATCATTTAGTAGTAATTGTTTGAATGATTTCTAGTTGTGAATTTGGATTAAGTATTAGTTCATTGAGATTTTGCATGTTTACTTTAAAGAATTTCCTTTCTTGCAGTAATATAGAATGGTTGCGATATGAACTTGGTGCACATACAATGCTGGCCCATTTTAAGTTTACGTCCCTAGTCGATAAGTAAATGAGCCTTTGCTATAGGATAGATAGCTATTCAAAGATATCCAATCTCTGAATTGTGTTTTATTACCTAGTTGCCATTTTAGTTGTGAGGACCAACATTTTTAGCATCGTTGCTGAGGATGGTGCCAAACTAAGAACCTGTTGTAACCATTAGTTTTAAGTTTTTAGTTAGCTTTTTGAATTTCTTCATTAATCTGCATGCGTAGGAGGAGAAGAGATTCATTAGGAATATTTCTTCCCTCACATTCCACTCAAGATATAAGATGAGATCAAGCACCTGAATTTAACCCTTTTGCAGAAACTTATGTGCGAAATAGAGGTGTTTTAATTGTCAGTTGGAGACCTAGACATCCTAAACGAACCCTGTCAGAAAAACATTTTACCTTTAGTCCTTTATCAGGGACCAATGGCAGCAAATCCTCCACCTCCACCTATAAACCCAACCTTTGAGTTTCCCATTCCTGACCAACATGATAATGCAAATTTGAAGAATATACTAACTTCTTCTCTTCCAAAATTTCATGGTTTGGTAAGAAAAGATCCTAATACCTTTTTGTTTGAATTTGACATCCTTTGTAGAAGTTATGATTATACCACTGATGCCCATAAAATCAAGTTATTCCCTACTACTTTGAAAGAAGCTGCCCTGAGATGGTTTGTGAGTCTAGGAAGAGATGTAATCACTACCTGGGAGGAGATGAAGACAAACTTCTTGGATAAGTATAAAGACTATTGTAGGGGAATGGACCGACATGGTGGTGATATCTTCAGGTTGACACAAAAAAGAAGATGAAAGCCTGGAAGATTATTTGGAGAGGTTTATGTTTAGTGTTAGAAAATCCAAGCATAGTACTTTGAGTGAAGACTCTATGAAGTTGAATTTTCTAAGGGGAATCAATGAAGATTGTGTTGAGTCCTTAGACCTCATGGGAGGAGGATATATTACTCAAGTTCAAAGGGATGACATTAGACAAATCTATCAAAATTACTCCAGAGCTGCAACCAAGAGGGGAAGACAATATAGGCTTGGTTCTTCAATTGCAAATTCATCTACAACAGTTTCAAGAATGGAAATAACCCATTTGTTAAAGGACTTTAAGGATGATATTATCAATAATATGGCTACTCAATTGGATACACTTCAGGCAATAAATAAGCATGAGGAGGCAAAGGCTATGCTTTCTAAATTTTGTCCTCACTGTTGACAAAAGAAGAAGGACTGTAAATGTAAACTGCTAGCTAAAGTTGATGGCCAACAGACTTCCCCAAATTTCAAACCTCTCTATGGAGATGATGAACAACTCTTTTATGTTGCACAACGAAGGCCTTGGCCTCCAAGACAAGGTATGACACAAGATCCATTGTCATTTTCTAATCCATATATGAACTTCAATGCACATAACAATCAGTGGCAACCTCCATACTCCCAAAATTTTGGAAATTATACTCCTCAGTCTTGGAATAACTCTTAAAACCCTTAGCCTAATTATCAAATTCCTTCCTCTCAATGGCAGAAACCACAAGGGAATTGGTCACCTTCCCAAGGTAACTAGCAACAGTCACCACAATGGAGGGGAGGACAACAATGGGCGAACCAATCATCAAGTTTCCTGCATCCACAACAATAGTCCCAACAACCGGCTTTAATGCCACCAACTCCTAATGCTACTCCACCCAAGCCAACCCAACTACCAACATAGCCTGTGCCAAATCCAAATAACAAACCCCAGCAGCAACGACAAGTTTTTTCAACTGATCCTAATAACTATCTTGCATATTCTCTAAATATAAGTGATATTCACTTATGGTCAGGAACAACATTGCCTACTCCATCTCCTCAAGTCATAACAAAATTACCATCTGAGGAGATTTCTCAGGACACTACACCTAATCAACCTAGAAACCCTGAGCAGGTTCATCAATCTAAGACTTGAGATACACATGTAAGAACTCCCCCATTTCTTCAAAGATTGCAGGTAGAAGTGTCTAGGCAACAGGATGATATAGCTTTTGATCTTATTGATCAGTTAAAACATATATGTGTAAAGATTCCATTGTTTCAAGCTATTAAGGATATTCCCATATATGGAAAAGCTATTAAGGAAGCATGTTTGAAGAAACCCAGGAGAAAGAAAAAGGACCCAAAAATAGTGCATGTAGTAGGAAAACTGGCTGAAATTATGTTAGGAAAAATTGTTGTCCCTAAATATTCTGACCCAAGTAGCCCTATTGTGAAGGTAGTTATTAAAGGAACTCAAATTAAACATGCTTTGATAGACTTAGGAGCAACCATAAATGTGATGACTAAAGATGTCATGCAGCAACTCAACATTACTAGTCTTAGATCAACCCCAATGGTCCTGCATCTTGCTGATAGCTCTACTGTCAAGCCTGAAGGGATGGTTGAAGATATTGTTGTCACATTAAATTCCTGGGAATACCTGGCTGATTTTATAATACTCTCTCCTAAGGAAACATTGGGGGGATATCCAATCATTTTGGGAAGACCTTGGCTTGATATACCTGATGCATACATAGGTTGCAGATCAGGGGACATGACCATTTTAGATGGTATTACTAGTAAAACTCTTGCACTTTATTCTCCAGCACAACCACAACTTGATAAAGAACAAGCAGTATGGCCATATATAGGAGAAGAAGCAGAGGAAATTAATTATGTTTAACAACTGATTATGTTAACAAGGGAACCATTCATAGCACTTCAAGAAGATGATACGGTACTCTCTAACATCATAAGAAATCATTATGGAGTAGCTTAACAGCCCACAGGTATACCAGCAAGTCCTTTGCATACTCTTCTTCCATTTGTAAGCTCTTTGGATTATCGCGTGGCCACGAACATATTTCATACATTATTGCCACAAGATATTAAAACCTCTTGTCTGTCTGAAATATCTAATGTTGAGTCAGTCACTCAAACAAAGGTTGTCGCAGGAAGAAATCTGAATGTCAATAGCCAATTAGCAACAGATAAGAGATTGTCATTAATAGAAATACTCAAAGTCCAACAACAAGCCTTCGCATAGGATTATCATGACATGAAGGGATTAAATCCTACATTATGTACCCATATGATTTATATCAGAGAAGATTGTAAACCAATTAGACAGCCTCAACGAAGTATTAATCCCACCCTAAGGGAAATAGTTAAACAAGGAACTACAAAAGTTACTTAATGCAGGATTCATTTACCCTATTTCACACAGTCAATGGGTTTCCCCCCTGGTTATAGTTCCAAAGAAATGAGGGAAATGGAGAGTTTGTGTGGACTATAGGGAGTTCAACACTACTGCCAAAAAGGATCACTTTCCACTTCCATTCATAGATCAAGTGTTAGATTCTCTAGCAGGTAAGCAATACTTTTCATTCTTGGATGGGTTTAGTGGTTATAATTAGATCAAAATAGCTTCATAAGATCAGGAAAAGACTACCTTTACCTGCCCTTGGGCACACATGCCTATTCAGTTCTCCCTTTTGGTTTATGTAATGCTCCTACAACCTTTCAAAGGGCTTTCCTCAGTATATTTTCAGATATATCCCATGATTGTATGGAAATTTACATGGATGATTTTACTGCTTATGGGGCAACCTTTAAGGAAGCATTACAAAATCTGGCCAAAGTGTTGTAGCGGTGTGAGGATCACAATTTATCCCTAAACAGTGTAAAATGTTTTATGATGATGCAAGAAGTTATAGTGTTGGGGCATCATATTTCTCAATCAAGTATTCAAGTAGATCCAACCAAAATTGAGGTAATACTTGCTCTTCCTGCCCCTACAAAACAAAAGGATGTAAGAAGTTTTTTAGGACATGCAGGGTACTACCGGAGATTTATCAAGGACTTTAGTAAAATAGTAGGACCTTTGTATTCTCTATTAACAAAAGATGTTGAGTTTGAATGGACAGTTACATGTGAAGAGGCATTTTCTAAATTAAAAGGAGCCTTAACTCAGGCCCTTATGCTTAAAGGACCTGATTGGTCTCTTCCTTTTCACATTCATATAGATGATGAATACTAAGAGTGGGGGGGGGTGAATTAGTATACCAAAAAATACTGAACTTAAACACTTAAACAATTTAGCAGTAAACCGATATAACAGTTTTACTAACAAACTAGTTAACACAAATGCAAACCAAACAACAAATAAAGCATTCACCCACAGAAGCACAATCACCATAACACAATATATTTTGACATGGAAATCCAAATGGGAAAAACCACGGTGAGATAAAACTCACAAGTAACTATCTGCAGAATAGTAACCAGACCGATTAAGGTCATACAATGTTCTTTACTAGAACAGATCCTGTTAGGAATCTCAATCCCTATTAGGAGATAAGTCCGATTAAAGATTACCTTGTGAGAGGATTTCAGATCCACAGTTGTGAACCACCTTGTTAGAGAATTTACAAAGGCTTTGCCAGGCCTACTCGGTTAAGGGTTACAAACTTGTCAAAGATGTGAGTAATCACCAAGTGAGTGATCTAAATACTAGCACATTATGCTTGGTTAGATCCTTGATAGCTCATTGTTAATGCATTTCAACATTACTTCAGTCTTCAATATCTTCACACTCTGTTTCTTCACACAGACCTAATCTTCTTTTGTGATCGTACATGAAAAAATTTCATCAACCACACAAAACCCTAACCACCTTCTAAAACCCTAGACATGATGTCCTTATAAAGGAATCTAATTTCATGTCGGTCCAATAGGATTACATTGTAAGTTCCTAGGTTCAGTGCATCTGGACACATTTGGTAACACGACATAGAATCACCACCAAAGTGTCGGTGGATGGTAACTCATCACAAAAAAACATACCGGTTGGTAACTTATCACAGTATTACCAGTTCATGCAACTTTACTGATTACCGATTGATAACTCATCACAGAGTAATACCGGTTCAAATATAAAACTGATTATCGGTTGACAAAAATGAAGACTGGGAAAATGATAACTGTCGCTTTAGTTCCTTCGTACCACTTGAGCTCCTCGAACTGCATGAGGTCTTCATACCGCTTGGGATCGGTGAACACTTTCTGCAAAACACCGATAGTTTAAAGACTATAATACATAATAGCAGTTTGGAACAAATATCAGTTGAGCATAACTCATACATACAAAAAGTGATCTCAAAGCAAGTGTGTGCCCATCAATGACAATCACAACAACATCATCAAAAATGCCAACAATCTCCCCCTTTGGCATTGATGGCAACACTTAGGAAATTTTTTGACATCTAAGTGTTTTACAATAGAAATATGTCATAATCAAAATTACTCCCCCTAAGCATATACACTATCCCTTTTGCAGAAAATACAATGTATACTACTCCCTTACAAAGATAAACATGAAAGTATACATAACATGCATCATAATTTTAAATACAAAACACTACTCCCCCTTTGCCAACAATGACAAAGTACAGCTGAATAACCCTTGTTTCCATTATCATTAAAATCATAAGTGCTTATGACAATAAAGAGTGAAACTTGTCAAAAACTGATTTAAAATCCTACATAAATGTCTTCATGGATAAGAACCATGAATCAAGCAATGAGGTAGCAACCTCACTTTCTGTTTGCATTTGGGATACCTGTTCCTCCATGGCATCCAAGGTACTCATCTCTTGAGTGACCATTAAGGCATCTAGATTGAGATAGCACTTCTGAAGTATTTGCAGTCTTGGTAGTAGAACCAATTAAGTTCCTGCAAATCTCATGTTGCTGATCTCTAACTCTATTCTTGTAGTCTGGAGTTGAAACCGGTGAACGGTTTGCCCATATATGGTGAAGGAATCATAGGGTGTCTTGAAGGTGCTTATGTATGTCTACAAATCAGATTGTAGTTTGTCTTTCTGAGCAAGCACATCATCACACAATAGATGGCATTGGCATATCTTACTGAGCAGTAGATTCCCTTCATCCCTAAAATCTCTTATGTCCTTTTGTGCCTTCTGAAGCTCAAACCAGAGCTTGTTTAATTTCTTCACTAAGGAAGTGTTCAGTGCCTTTTGATGCTTCTTTTGTGTATTGGCTTCAACAACATCTTCTAGGCATTGCACTTGGTCCTCTACAACTGTGCATAAAAGTTTCAGTTGAGCTAGAGAGGAATCGATACTTGCGAGGTTGGTACTGGGAATCAAACTGGTAAGAGTTTCTACTGCAGTTTGAATAACATCTTGTTCCTTCTTCCTCCTTAGCACTTCCAGTTGCTCTTAGGCAAGCTTAATGCTTTGCAGAAGCTCCATTTCATTTGCAGATTGGAGGTCAATGGGACTAGTAATATCAGCCGGTTTGGCTTGACTAATGGTAGCCTTTGGGGTCTCCACTTGTACGCTCTTTGCCGCTTCCTCCTTGTCCTTGGATTTGTGCTTTTCTTCTTTTGCCTTCTTTTGATCCTTTGCTTCTTTCTTTCTTTTCTCTTCTTCCTTCTTCCTTTCTTCTTCTTTCTGCTTCTCTTCTTCATTCTTCTCCTCTTCCTTCTTCTTCTTCTTCTCCTCTTCCTATTTCTTCTTCTCCTCTTCCTGTTTCTTCTTTTCCTCTTCTTGCTTCCTCTTCTCCTCTTCTTTTCTCTTCTCCTCTTCTTGTTTCTTTTCTTCTTCTTTTCTCTTCTCATCTTCCTATTTCTTTTCTTCTTCTTTTCTCTTCTCCTTTTCCTCTTTTCTCTTTTTCTCCTCTTCTGTTTGTTTCCTCTTCTCTTCTTGTTTTCTCTTTTCCTCCTCTTGTTTCTTTTTCTCATTCTCTGCTTGCCCTTTGTCAGCCTTTCTTTGTCCTGTTTCTCCTTGTCCACTTTCTCTTTGTCAACTTTGTCCTTTGCTGTATCCAGGGTGACATTTTCACCATCCAAAGCATCAACGTCAATAGGGTCCATTTATTCAGTGATCGGTTCTCCTCCACTGTCATACACCTTATCCAGTTTTTCAATTTCCCGTTCTTATTCAGCCTTCTTGTTGGCTTCGGACATTTGGTGCAACCTCAGAGCGGCTTTGGCATGATAGTGGGTATCTTTTACCACTACAGGGACTTTCCCTTCTAGCAACAAGAGTCTCCTTCTTCTCATGAAGAAGAGGCATTTATATTTTTCCATAACTTCATAAAGTTCTAAATTAGACATATCAGGAAAATATTGAGCAAATATTTCCTCTCTTATTTCCTATTCCTTTTCTATGGCAATGCACCATTTGTTATCTAAAGAATTGTATAAAGAATCTGGTGTCACAGATTTAATTTTTGATGGCGACCAGTCATTAATACATAAATATTGAATGACTTTATGTTCTACTTCCTCTTTCTCATTGTCATTGAAATCATCAAAATAATCTACTAAATCACTCAACACTTTTCTCCTAATATTCTTGATAGTTCTTTGACAATGTGTCAAAGGTTTGTAAGAGGAAATGTCTATATTTACTGGTGCTGATGATGCTGGTTCATTGTTGGTTGTCTTTCTCTTCTTCCTCATTTGTCTAGTCTTCTTAGGTTGTTCTTTAGATTTTGTGTCCTCTGAGTATGGTGTGTTGCCTTTTGTCTTTCACTTCCTCTCAAATACCTTGGCGGGTGTAACTTCCAGTTTCTTCTTTGCCGGTGACCGCTTGGTCACTTTAGGACTTGCTGAAGTAATCGGTGCCGATATAGATGGCACTGCCTTTCCCTTCTTTACTAAAGGCTCTTCAACTGGTGTAACCCTTTCCAGATAGGTGCCGGTTCTCTTCTTCTTAGGATCAAGCGGTGAGGCAAGTAGGGTAGAGGCATACCCGTCTAGCATATCATACGTTACCTCATATCCCATAGGTTCCACCTTTTCTTTTCTAGGCTCAACTGCCTCCATTATACACTCATCTACTCTGATGGTGAAGCAGATGTCCTCTTCTTACTTCTTGATAATATCACCAGATATTCTCACCCTTTGGCTCATCTTGCGTCTAAACTCATCAAAGTATTTGTTCAGGACTTCAGGATAACCAGTTCCAACTGCTTGAAGACTTTCTCTGATTTGCTTGGTAACCAGTTGGTCAGCAAACCACTGAATATCACCGACTCCTAGGAAATAGCCTTAGAAGTAGAAGAACAATCCGACCAATAGTTGTCCAAATTTAAATTTCAAGGCATTGTCCTGTTTAATTGACTTCAGGTTCACCAGAAGTTGCCTTTGCATATAGGTGCATAATTCAAACAACGCATCTTTCATGATCATCCTATAGGCAGCATTTACCGCTGCAGTAGAGATAGAGTTAATTTTGCTAGCATGGAATGTCTGGTAACCTATTACCATGTAGACATATTTGACTAGATCTTCCTTGATGGTATTGAAGGTCATTCCCCATTGGTCGCTCACAGAACTAGTGAGCTTGGTCATTTTCATCTTAATGACTTTCCTTAGGGCTGGCACATCTCCAACATTATAGAAACCAGTGATAGCATGAATAACTTCTGGTGTGATGTCATGTGTCCGCTCTAAATACATTTTGTCACTGTGCACCCTACTTAGAATGATGCAGATGTGATAATCTGTAAATTCTTCAAGGAAATATACCGCATTGTGAAGCTTCTTCTTTTCCAAGATGATGTATTCCAGTTTGATCTTCTTGTCCTTCCCGCAGAATAAGCTTAACTAAGAATGGATCACTAGAGATCCTAGGTCTTCAATTTTATAGTCAATATAATCTGAAATACCTTCCTCAACTATAACACTAGCAGGTATTTGGGATAGGGCATTATATTTTGCCTTTCGTTGGATGAAATCTACTGAATCAACGAGTGCACTAGAACTAGAGTGCAATACAAAAGCGATGATAAGCAGAGAAACTCAAAAAATACCTTCGCAAGTCGAGATTTAGGGCTTGCAAACTTCGCTTCGCCACACACTACTTCAGTTGTTGGATTACTGCTTTGAGTTCTACACTTGACCGATTGATATTATCTTCTGATTCTTCTTCAAAGTTTTGAAATCTCTCTGAATCGCAAGACAAAATGCCTTTTATTGCTCTGCACTTGAAAACTTCTTCCCTCACAAATTGATAAGTGAAAATGACTTGAAAATCCCTTTTAAATGAATTATTCACCTACCATAATAAATGCTCCACCATTAGGGCGTAAACCCTAATTTGCCTTTTACCATTTTCGGTCTTCTGCCAATTGACAGGTATCACATACCGGTTAAGGTTTTTACCGGTGTAAACCAGGGGTTCAAAACATTTCACTGATTTGTTTCCCCCTAATTTTTTCTATAGCTTAGTTTGTCGGTTCAAAGATTTCCACACTAGGTGCAGAAATCAGTTCTTCTTGAGTCACTTCTTCTGGCTTCTTTTTCCAGGTTTTCTTCATATCCGCTTGAATAGTTTCAACATCAATATTTCCTTCCAGAGTGACTGGTATATCATCCAATATATTATTTCTCGTTCTATAGAATCTTGCTGTGTGACCCGATTTGTTGCAATGATAGCAAACCATTCTAGGTGCTCTCCAAGGTCCATTATTCATGTTTCCATTCTTCCTTCTGTATGTTGTAGTAGTGTGACCATTACCATGACAGATCAAACAGGTTGCTCTCCATCCGGTTGCCGCTTGATAGCCACTGCTACCTGACTGATGATTATAGGTATTAAACCGGTTTGGATTCTAGTTTCCAGAGGGTTCAAGAAAAACTCCTTGACTCCTTTGAGGATTCCTTCCAGTGTTGTGCATGACAGACCTGCATTCAAATTCTCTATGCCCAAACTTGTTGCATGCATAACAATTTCCATTGAATCTATTGGATCTAGGCTTATTGTTTAGAAAGTAACGAAAGTTATTGCAAGCCTTGTTTCTACATACATTAGCAGTATGTCCTTCCTTGAGACAATTAAAGCAAACAAGTTTGAACTTTTTCTTACCTTTATCCTTTGATGTTACATCTTTTGCTCCAGAGGTCTCACCTTCCTCATACCCAAAGAAACCAAGTCCATTAGTATTCTTTACCGGTTTAGCTGATTCAAGTTTTTGCTCTAACTTAGCAGCACTCTGATTGAATTTGGTAAGTATCTCTTTTGATTCAGTGAGTTCCTTGGTAATAGCAGCATTGGACTCCTTCAAGGTTGCATTCTCAAAAATAGCCAAGTTTAGTTCACCTTGCATTTCTTCTTTTTCCACTTTACTCTCTTGGAGATGAGCAGTAAGTGCACTGATTTCTTGCTTTAGCTCGGAGATCTCATGATCTTTGTCTTTTACCAGATTTTTAGCTTTTCTTCGGTTCTCAAGCTCTTGACACATCTTGATAGTCAGTCCTTCAAGTTCCCTTCTTAGGTTAGCATTAGACTCATTCAATTTTTCAACTTCTTCAACTAGGGCTTCCATGTACACTTCATCAGAGGAACTATTTTCAGTAAGCTCCATCAGTTTCTTAGCATGCTCTCTTCTTTTTGCTAGAGAGACCTTATACTTGACTTTGAGTTCATCATAGGCTTTCTCAGTCTGGGTGAGCCGATGAGTAAGTTCCCTCATAGTATATTCCCCTATATCTCTTTCCAAGTGGTTAAACTTATAGAAAGGTTGGCTCTGATACCAATTGATGAATACTAAGAGGAGGGGGTGAATTAGTATACCAAAAAATACCGAACTTAAACACTTAAATAGTTTAGCAACAAACAAGTATAACAGTTTTACTAACAAACCAGTTAACACAAATGCAAACCTAACAACAAATAAGGCATTCACCCACAGAAGCACAATCACCATAACACAATAGATTTTGACGTGGAAACCCAAATGGGAAAAACCATAGTGAGATGAAACTCACAAGTAACTATCTGCAGAATAGTAACCAGACCGGTTAGGTCAGACCGGTTAAGGTCATACAATGTTCTCTACCAGAACAGATCCTGTTAGGAATCTCAATCTCTGTTAGGAGATAAGTCTGATTAAAGACTACCTTGTGAGAGGATTTCAGATCCATAGTTGTGAACCACCTTGTTAGAGGATTTACAAAGGCTTTGCCAGGCCTACCCGGTTAAGGGTTACAGACTTGTCAAAGATGTGCGTAATCAACAAGTGAGTGATCTAAATACTAGCACAGTATGCTTGGTTAGATCCTTGATAGCTCATTGTTAATGCATTTCAGCATTACTTCAGTCTTCAATATCTTCACACTTTATTTCTTCACACAGACCTAATCTTCTTCTATGATGGCACATGCAAAAAATTCATCAACCACACAAAACCCTAACCACCTTCTAAAACCCTAGACATGATGTCCTTATAAAGGAATCTGATTTCATGTCGGTCCAATAGAATTACATTGCGAGTTCCTAGGTTCAGTGCATCTGGACACATTTGGTAACATGACATAGAATCATTGCCAAAGTGTCAGTGGATGGTAACTCATCACAAAAAAACATACCGGTTGGTAACTTATCACAATATTACCGGTTCATGCAACTTTACCGATTACTGGTTGATAACTCATCATAGAGTAATACCGGTTCAAATATAAAACCGATTACCGGTTGACAAAAATGAAGGCTGGGAAAATGATAACTGCCGCTTTAGTTCCTTCGTACCACTTGAGATCCTCGAACCGCTTGAGGTTTTCATACCGGTTGGGATTGGTGAACACTTTCTTCAAAACACCGATAGTCTAAAGACTATAATACATAATACCGGTTTGGAACAAATACCAGTTGAGCATAACTCATACATACAAAAAGTGATCTCAAAGATAGTGTGTGTCCATCAATGACAATCACAACAACATCATAAAAAATGCCAACAACAGATGCATCCAATTTTGCAATACGAGCAGTTTGGAGCAGAAGCAAGGAATTTTGGAAAATGCAATTTATTATATCAGTAAAAATTTGCAAGGACCAGAGCTGAATTATATTGTCACTGAAAAAGAAATGTTAGCTGTCATCTATGCCCTCAGTAAGTTTAGGCACTATATAACTAGTTATCAAATCTTTGTGCATACTGATCATGCAACCATTAGGTACCTCATGAATAAAAGTTCCATTACAACTAGGTTGGCAAGATAGTTGTTGTCAATGAAAGAATTTGACATTACTATCATAAATAAACGAGGTAAAGAAAATGTAGTTGCAGATTTTATATCTAGAATTCAAATGCTAGACAATCCTGAAACCATTGATGATTCTTTTCCAGATGAGCATTTGTTTTCAATTAATTTGAATAGTCCATGGTATGCTGACATAGCTAACTACTTAGCAACTAGCAAGAGACCTCCTCATTTCTCACCAAAAGAAAAAAAGATTGCTCATAGAAAAGAGTTTCAACCTCTCATGGATAATAGATTCCTTATTTTATACAGGACCAAATCAAGTTATGAGGCGTGGTGTTAGAGAAGATGAGACATATGATATACTTCATGCCTATCATGATGAGCCTTGTAGAGGTCACTTTGCTGCCAAAAGAACAACTCTCAAGATATTGAATACAGGGTATTATTGACCAACCTTGAACAAGGATGCAATCAAATATACCAGGAAATGTGACAGATGTCAGAGAATGGGAAGACCAACTCAGTCTGATGAAATGCCTTTACACCCCCAGGTGGCTATAACACCATTTGACAAATGGGGCTTAGACTTTATTGGGCTAATTGATCCATCATTAAATGGTCAGTCATACATTCTTGTTTGTACCAACTATGTCACAAAGTGGGTAGAGGTCAAAGCATTCAAGCATGCTAGGGATAATAAGGCAGCAAAATTCTTATATGAAGAGATCTTCACTTGGTATGGAGTTCCTAGAGAAATTGTAATAGATCAAGGGGCACAATTCACTTCCACTTTGATTACCATCTTGGTTAATGAATACAATGTAAGGCACATAAAATCCACTCCCTATCATCCTCAGGCTAATGGACAAGCAGAGATCACTAACAGGGACCTTGAATCAATATTGACCAAAACAGTAGCTCTTAACCGCAATGATTGGTCTAGCAGGTTATTTGAAGTAGTATGGGCTTATAGAATCACTTAGAAAACCACAACGGGGTTTACACCCTTTGAAATGGCATATGGAACAAAAGCAATGATGCCTGTGGAATTTGAGCATAAAACCTTGAGAGCGACCATTGCCTTGGATATGACTCTTTTTGCAGCATAAGAAGAAAGGATCCCGCAGCTTAATGCCTTAGATGAGATAAGAAAGTCAACCCTGCAACACACTAAATCAATTCAAAATCAGTGCATGAAGTGGAATGATCGCTATATGAAAGATAAATCATTCAAGCTAGGTGATTGGGTCCTTCTCTATGATTCAATGTATAAAGATAACTTGGGAAAATTACAGACATGATAGCTAGGACCTTATGAGATAATTGAAACATTTTCTAATGGTACCGTCTGATTATCCCCAATTGATTCTGTCAAATTTAAATTGTTAGTTAATGGTCATCGTTTGCGGCTGTACCACAAGCCTCTTAGCAAGGAAAAATTTCTACAACAATTCTCCACAGCTGAAAATGTCGAGATTCCTGTAGCAAATGGCGATGGATTTGTCGTTACCTCTCCATCCTAAATATTCACTGCATGCTCATAATAAATACTTTCATATCTACAGGAAGTACATTTTTGCATGCAATAAATATTCCATTCCAAATTCACTCATTTCTTTTCACTCACTTCATTCGTTTCCGCCTCGATTTCCATGCATGACGGCTCAATGTCTTCAACTGCAGTCATTATCGCGTGATGTCAGGTACGCTCATGTGTATTTATTTTTGTTGCATGTATATAATTAAACCATATTAACTATCATTATGATATTTTGCATAGTGTCCTTTTTCAGTCCTCCTCCGCATGTGTGGACAACTGTTAAACCTTAGGTTGGGGGGGGGGAAGTACGCTAATCATTTCTCTAGCAGATAATTCTTATGTCATCTTAGATTGCATTTTAATTTTTAGTTTGAGCTGATATTTTGTATTCTGTCCTTCTGTCTGCCTAGAGTTATTTTAGATTGCAACTGGGTTCCGACCAAGTAAGAGTACATTGAGTATATTTCAGTTGTAGAAATTGGACAAATTTACGCCATTAGAGATTAGAAAGTGTTATCACTGCAATGGGAGGTCCACCTATTCATCATGAGCTGACAGTTCATGAAGTCCTTCTTCAGGACCAAGATTGTGAGCCAATATTCCGCAACAGTGAGTGGTTGGATTATTTTTTGAAGATGACTGAGTTTAATGAGGAAATTGCAAGAGAATTTACCCACACACTTTCAGATAGAGAAGCCCAGGTAAAAGGTTTGAGAGTTGTGGTAATAGAGGAATGGATTGCAGAAGTAACTGGGTTGCCAACAGACAAAGAAAAGTACCCAGAAGCTAAGGATGCACATAGTGCAAGAGTAGAGTGTACATGGTAGGGAGACCCACCCTCGGTAGTAGATAGACAAGGCGCTAGGAGAAAATATCTTCTGTCTGAATGGAGAGCTATAGCATTATATGTTTTGAAGTATTTAATCTATGAAGGAAGGTTCTCATGTCTGCATTCCCATCATTTCAAGCTTCTAAGTCATCTATGCCATGGAAGAAGGATGAATGTTCCAAACATATTGTACAACCTTCTTTCTATAAGTGCAACAGAAACCTAGAAAGGTAGGCCTCACTCTGTTTCTCATCATTGCCTAATTAAGCTATTGGTTGAAAGGTCTTTAAGATATGTATCTCCAATGTCTTGGTATGAATTTGTTGAAGTTAGAAGGTTTAGGGTAGAAAATGTGGATTCAGAGAAACCAGTTCCATCTCAACAATCAGAAAATTTAGAAAAGATTGAAAAACCTGGTTCCCCTATTACACCCTCATCCTCCAAAATATCATCAAAACAAATGTTCCTGTAGTAGAGGAACCCTTACAAGAAAAAACTACAAGATGGGTTCCTTCTCACCTGATAAAAAATAGGGCTGCCATACGAAGGGAAAAAGGCAAAGAAAAACAAGTTGACATAGAAAGGAAGGAGAGGAAAAATGAAAGTGAGAATATACCCTCTCCTGTGGCCAAGAAAAGGAAAGTTATCAAAATAGTTTCTCCTATAACCACTGAAGTGGTTGAGGAGTTAGCTATAGGAAGTAATCCTATAGCCGCTAAAGGGAAATCTTGGAGAAGCAATGGTAGGCTTTGGAAAATGCTTAAAAATCAAGATCAATCAGCGAAGCCAAATGTTACCATTCTGGTTGATTCTCTAGAACAAGAGCCACACAGTCCACCTCACAATGATTATCCTCCTTCTCCACCAAGGGAAAAAGAATCACAACTACATGAAGAATGAGAATCACAACTGCATGAAGAGGAAGAACTACAGAACATTGAGCAGCCGCAGGTAGAAGTAGGTTTCAAAAGGCTAGATAGCTTAGCATTCGCTGTAGAGTAGGTTATTGAAGCAGGGAGAAAAGTTGCAAAGATGAAACCTAGGGAACCTATTCATAAACCACCTACTTCCCTTACCAGTCATGCAGTGGCACTTGCCCTTTATCAGGAGTGGGAATTGGAAAAGGTAAAAATTTAGATGATAATCGAATGAACAAAAGAAAATTATTGAACAAAAGGACGCGGAAATTGCTCAGCTTAAAACTACGGTGGAAACGGTAGCCACTATGGTACCACAACTAATGCAATGTCAAGCATTTCCTCGTGTTTATTCTCTGTATTTAAAAGAACAACATATTAGTTTACAGATGATGAGAATTGTCAGGGATCTAAGTCCCTCATTACAGACACCTAAGGAATTCTACAATGTTTATCAGAAATCTCCTACAACCATTAAGAACCTACTCTGTGAATTTTATTTACATAAGTATGTTGTTCCAGATGATGTTGATTGGAACCCTCTCCTCTACATTGGAGATATCCAATTGAGAGCTCTCATGTCATGGATGCAGAACAAAATAGCAAGAGGAGAGAAGTTTCAGGTACATAGAAAGGAAGTAATTGACCTTTCACTTCCATTAAGGGCTGAATCAAGAGAAACTAAAAGACTTTATTTTGACAGGCAAAAGATTGTATATGAGCCAAATTTTGCAAAGGATATTCTACCCTTAAGAGAGGAGGTGTATAAAGAATATGAACAAATGGATCAAAGGGAAGGACAGGTAGCAACAAGACATTTGGTCCAATGTTGGAATAGCTTGCCAAATGACCTAATGCAATCTGAGCCACACTCCGTTCAAAACTACCATGCAACACTAAAGAGCGAACCCAAATATATGCACTTAGGAAGAACAAAGGGAAGACATTGGTTGCCTCTCAATTTTCAGCCTCCAATCCTCCTATGGCCACTGATGGGATGCAAGGATAATGATCCACCATACAGTGAAACAACAAAACATACCAGGTGGATGAGATTGGAGAAAATGAAAGGATTCTACTGGAGTTTGTCTATAGGAGGTTCTAGGTAGGTTACTCCTGGCAATTTCAAAATCAATGCTCGAATTCAGAATTTTCCTGTTGCTGGAGGATCAACAAGAAGTTTGGTTAGGGGGAGATGATGAGCCTAAATAATGGCTCTATTTTGATAGATTTTTGTTATAATACTCCTGCCTAGGTCTTATGATTAGATGACATTTGGATCAGATTACTATCCTAGTTGATACTGTAGTCACATAAATCTGTCCAGTTTAATTAAATGAATATTTGCTATTTATTTGATTAAAAATCCACTAGCCATCAGTTAATTAAACTAACATTTAATTAATTCATCTTCAAAATATTCTCCTATTAATTAAATAAATTATTTAATTTATTTTAATTAATTCATTAAACCAAATTCACAATCAATTAAATGAATAAATTCTATTTATTTCATTTAATCCCCTTTCTTCTTTTAAATAAATTAAATAAAACATTTGTTTAAATCATTAAATTCCCTCCCACTTGCATTCTCCTAAAAATGCAACTTGCACCTATTTATTGAAATAAATGAATTTTATTTTAATAAAAATCCTATTTTTCCTCACTCGCCAAACCCACTTGCAATCCTAACCCCCTTCTAGATTCTTCTAAACCCTTTTTAATTATCCTAATCCATCCCCTAAATATTGTCACATTCCTAAGCAACTTGGAGTCACTTCTCAAAGACTCCAAAGTCTTTGAAAAACATTAATTGCTTTGTGTTCAACAATTTAACCTCTAAAGTCTTCCAAACTACTTATGGCTCTTACATGACCATTAATGGTTAAATCCACTTGCACCCATGGTTAGGGACTTTGAACCCTAACTCAGCCCTCATGTGACCCATGTGTCTCCTCAAGCATTTATTGCTTTGACCATGGTTATCCCTCTAACTCTTGCACAGGAGTTTATCCATTGGATAAAAACATTATTCTTTGGATATGAATTTATTCACTCAACCCAACATTAACCTTAACTCCCAAGTTAACTCTCAGGTCATGTCAAGCATTTAATGCTTATTCCCTCTGCTCTCAACCCCTCTCATGTTGACACTTGTCATCCTGGGATTGGGTTGAAAGCCCTCACATGGATTGAATATCATTCAATCGTGACCCTTGTTGAGATTACTCAATCTCAACCATCCATTGCTCCATTTTTCCTATAAATAGAGCCCATTTCTTCATAATCCAGATCCTGAAAACTTGTATGCATTTACATTATAGGCATTTCTAGAGAGCATTTAGCATAAATCCATCATATTCACTCTTTTGGTTAAAAATTAACACTAGCTAAATAGATAATTTCTCATTTGAGCTCTTGTTCTCATTTACATATCATTTTAGAGAAATCATTTTTCATCTTGAACCTCCATAAGGCATCCATAGTGCAAAAAGCTACTGAGAGCTTCACTAATTTGGAACTTGGAGAGGAGAGGAACAAGGAAGGAGAACCTACCAACATGGTAGAGAGCATATGGAGATGTCTGGTTACATTTTGTAGATTTATTATGCTTTTTATCTATTTTGTAGTATCTTTCTTGATATGCTTGTTTAGGAAAGTGTTTTGTTTATGATTTCTAACACTAACAAATTGGCTTTCTTCTTGTTTGTGTTATTTTGTTATCATGACTAACCTTCCCATTTTGCAGAGCATCATTTGGTGAACCCGACGTGAATCCAACAACAACCCTTTTTTTTAGACAACTAACTTTTTGACTGTTTAACTTGACACACAGGTCATGCTTTGGCGCTTTTGTTCGCACTTCAGTGCTATCGTTACTTGGTCTTATAACGCTTTTGTTTCTACAATAGCACTATTGTCCAAAATCTAGTGCTTCTGTCTATATTCTAGCGCTTTTGTCTCTTAATTAGCACTTTTGTTTCTTTATTAGCACTTTTGTCTTACTGTAGAAGTATTTTCTTTTAGCGCTCTTGTCATTACTTTTGTGCTTTTGTGTTAAGTAGTGATTCTATTTTCACACAGAGTAGCGCTATTGTAACAGAGCATTGTAAAAAAGGCCTTGTAACCCCAAAAATTATTTTTCTTAGGCTTGTGGAAGCCTACCATAGAGGTGGATTTTACTAATTGTTTTTCTCTATTGTGAAGGTTTAAATTAGACTAAAGAGTAGATTTATTTGTTTTTACTAACTTTCCTTTCAAAGTTGGTCTTAAAATGAATTCACTTTTTATTTTTGTTTAAAATTGAACTTCACACTTCATTTTGGGTTCTAAAATTAAATCACACTTTTCAGCTTGGGCTTAAAAACGAACTTCATTTGTCCAGAGTTAAAAAGAACAACAAACTTAAAATCCCACAAATTTGCTTACATTGTAAGTTAGGATACACTTTATTTTGGTGCTTAAAACAAGACAAATCTCATTTCTTGCATCAAACTTAAAGGAAATTCACAATCAACACTTCCATTTTTGTCCATGTAAAAAGAACAATCAACTTGTCCAAAGCTTCCCTGTGTTTCAAAGCGGTTTACTTCATGCATATGTGTTTCAATTTAAGTTGACCAGGATTTCATTTTTTCCTAGTTTACTTAACACATTGCGTTTAAAGTTAAAAAGAACACCATGATTATTGGAGCAACATCTCCAAATAGTTAGATAACCATTGCGATGATAAGTTAAAAAAAGAACAAGTGTATTTTGTGTTTGGCACACTTGTGCAAAAAGAGTTTGTCGAGTGGCCCCACTTCTAACACACACTATCCTCTCCCTTGGCTTTCGTGGTCCTAGGTGCAAGAGAAAAGTGTTAGTAACACTCAAATTTTATCTTTTTAAGAGAGGCTTGCCAAGAGATACATCACTCTTAGGAATGACCTCACGCGGTAAATCCTTCGAGCCGCTATAGAAATCAAGTGAGAGTGAAAGCTGTAGCCTTGGGTATAGTTGTTCCTATAGTGTAACTTGCCGAAAGGACAAATGGGCCCCACCACAAGTTACAAGGCTTTTAAGTGAGTCACTGCATAATGAACTTATGTCCAAAAACATCAAAATTTACTAAACACCTTTATGTAGTAGCCCACCTGTTCTATTGATTGATGATATTTGTGATAAATTCAGTGCAAGAGCATAGAAGGTTTTGCTCCCAAGATACTCACCATGCATATTTCCTTGAGTAGAAACATAGCTTTTTGAAAGGTTACTTGTAGCCCGATAAAAGTGGTGACTCCCCCATCATAGGGATCATCTATTTGTTATGCTCATGCAAGACTTAGTATATCACATCCTTAGTTGCCACGATAGGATTCATAAGGTATGTAGTACCAAAGTTGAAGAAATATCAAGATGTGGGCTGAAATTATCACAACTCGCCATTTGACCTTAGGGATAAAGAGTGTTTGAAGTGTTTTTCATTTTGAGTCAAGACCAGTGTAAATTGAGCCAACTTCAGGCTTTGGGAAACACCTAAAATACATTTGAAGGAAAGGGTCATAAGAATTTCAAAGGATTGGGTTGATCTAGAACCACACCTATTTGTGCCTTTTGAGAGAACATTCTTGTGTTTGTGTGCTTGCTTTGTTTTCTTGTCAAAGGAAAGATAAAAAATTAGTTAGAAAAACAAGTATTCATCCAACATAAACATTCTCAAAATACCAACAAAAGATCAAAAACAAAGAGCAACAACCAAAAGTATCAAACTATATGACCATTCTTCACATCTTGAGAAAGAAGAATCTTCATCAACACATCAACTTGAAGAAAAGACCATTGAGCTCAAAGGATTTTATCAAAAGAAGGAAATTCTTCTATCTTAATAGATAAATCTTTGTCTCTCATAGAACCTTCTTACATCACATGTGTCTATACCTTCAAGGGAAATCAAATGAGTTTGATCAAGAATCATTAAACTGCAGAGCTTTTACTCAATACAGAGCTTTAAGTTATCATCAAAACAAGGGAGGCAAGATCAATCCTACCTTCTTTCTAGATATTTGTATCACATATAACTCAGCAAGGGTAGAACCACCAACCCTTGAACAAGAAGAGGAAGAGTTTGTTCCTTTTGTAACAAAAAATTTCTATTGAAGTTCACATCTCATCCATGTCCACATTCACACATCATCAATCAATTCCAACTCTCAAAGCATCAAGAGGTTTTTGTCCTAAGTTCTATTTTGATATTGCTTGAATCAAACACAATACATCACTTTTTAGAGTGTCTCTACATCTAGGATAAACTCATCCTAAGAGGCATTTCTACGCAGGTTAAAACTAGCCTATGAGTGAATCCTCTCATTACTAGGTAGTTGAGTCTATAACACATCTCAGATCTCTCTAAACCTTATCACATCAAACTTTGTCAATCAAACACAACAAACAATTCAAGGAAGAACTTTGGTAGCATCTGCCTTTAGTGCTAAAGATCCGTATGCAAAACACTTGACCAAACATCAATCTTTCATTTCATCACCAACTCATCATCATTTTCATCAAACTTCAACAAAAACTTATAAACAAAATGGCTCATACCAAATCAAGGTCTAGACAACAAGAAATTGAAGAGGAAGAGGAGGAAAATATCAATGAATTCCAAGAAGCCCTTGGAGGAAACGTGAATGATGAAAATCCAAGTACTCCTACTCCTATGACAATAGAAAGGGCACAACACAACCCTTTCTTTAATAGAATTTTTTATGAAATACTCAGGAGCAATGCTGATGCTCACTTTTTAAGACTTGCTCAAGAGGGGGCTAAACTACCCTCTGACTTTGATGTTGCACAACTAAGACAAGCATCAGAACACCAAAGTCGTAATGAGGATGAAAGAGATTGAGATCACATTAGATATAACATTCATCAAGGGAATCCCCCACCTCCTCCTCCTCCAAATGAAATAGACATGTTGCGGCGACAAGTTGAGAATCTCACCCAGTAACTTCATAGTGGTGTAAAAACTAATCAGTTTTCACTCAATGACATTTGTCCCTATTTATTTGACAGGAATCTTCATATGCCACCTTTTCCATGAGGGTTTGAAACACCCAAGTTTGAAAAGTACCAAGGAAAAGGAGATCCTCGCGATCATGTTAGAGAATTCCATTCAGCTTGCCTCGAAGTGGCATACGAGGACACATACCTAATGCGACTCTTTCCCCATAGTTTGGGAGGAACAACCACATCATGGTTTTCTTGACTACCAAGTGGCATTAGGACCTTCGAAGAACTAGTTCAGAGGTTCCTGGCACATTACTCACACAACATTGAACATGATATCACCATGGCTGATCTGTGTAACACTAAGCAAAAACCAAGTGAGCTATTTTCAGTCTTTCTGCAACGATGGCGTCAAATGTCTAGGAGACGTTCTCTTCAGTTACCTGAACAAGAACTGGTGGAAATATTTATTTCCAACTTAAATGATGAAATGGAATTTCACCTAGACGTAAAAGACAGACTCTTTCAATGACATGATCACCAAAGGTTTAAAATGTGAACGAAATTTCATCAAAAAAGGGCTTATCAAGATATATAATGAGCCAAAGGATGGCCCTTGCCCACACTTTAATAGTGACAAGCCCAACTTCTGGAACAAAAACAAAAACATCGTCAATGACGGGGTTGTGGATGCAAGAACTATAAAAAGTGCACAACCTGTGGTCCGATTTGCAGGACAGAACCCCCCACCCAAGAATAACACAGTTGCTCCTCCAAATCAAGGACGCAATATATCTCAAGAGGAACCTAGACAACGTCAACAAAATTTTAAACCAAAGCGAACATACACTCCCTTATGGGAACCTATTGAAATAGTGTTACATCAGTTGGTTTCTCAAAATCTGGTGACCTTACCCAAAACATCAAATTACGAACCTCAGGTCAAACCTTCATGGTGGAGGGATACTGAACATTGTGATTTCCATCAAGGGAAAGGGCATAAGACAAGCAATTGTCATTGATTGAAAGATCTTATTCAAGATCTTATTGACTGAGGTGAAATCAAAATCAAAGGACATGACCCAAAAACAACAAACAATGATCATCCTATGTTCAAAAATCCACTTCCATCACAAGATCAAAGGGGTCCTTCCACTTCAGGGAGAAACACAGATACCACTGATTATACGCAAGCCCCATAGAATTACACTGTAAATCACCTATATGATGCCAGTGAACAAATTGCAATTATTACCATAAAAAATCCCAGCTCCACTTGCAATGTTGTTACACGTCATGGCAAGATCACCATAAAAGCAGCTCCACAAGGCACCCCATCTATCCCGAAGCAGTATAACCTTGTGAAACAGTTAGACAAAATGCCCGCACTGATATCTATCTTAGAGCTATTGCGTCTATCCCCATCTCATAAAATAATCTTGGATCAAGCTCTCCAAGAGGTGTTAGTCCCTGCAAACCTAAATACAGGCCAGTTCCAAGCCATGGTTGGAAACCTAAGATCATCACCTTGTCTTAGTTTCTGTGAAAGTGACAATGCATCCTTCCATCAACCTCATAATGCCTCACTCCATATTGAAGGGTTTATCAACCAACATAGGATCAAACAAGTCTTGATCGACAATGGAGTAGGCCTAAATATCTGTACACTACAATTGGTCACAACATTGGGATATGCGATTGAATCAATGGATCCTCGTAAGAAGATAACAATCAAAGCCTATGATGATGTAGAGTGTTCATCAAAAGGGGCAGTCATGCTACCGATCTGAGTAGGCCCAGTGGTGAAGCACATCATCTGTCAAGTTCTGGACCTTCCTCTATCATATAATTTGTTGTTAGGAAGACCTTGGATATACGCCATGCAAGTCGTTCCATCCACCTACCATCACTGTATCAAGTTCCCACATAATGGTGTAGAAACTACAATCCTGGGTGATGCAAATCCCTTTGCATATTGTCAAAATATCAATCATCAACCAGACATTATCATCCCCAACAACAAAGAAGCCATCTCATCCACATCATACGTAAATCTAGCCTCTCTTTCCAGTTCAAACACCACTATACCCAAGCAAGAGAAGCTCAAGATGAAAATAGCAGAGCAAGGTCCCGACAAGTACAATTTGAGTCAACTCTTTTGTATTGGACAAATGCCTACTTCTCCTAGAACTCATGGCAAACCTCAATGGTTACTTCAAACACCACTGGTCAAGCTAACATGCACTTTGATGCCTTTCATCCTTGGAAAGAGTCAAGAAGAAGAAACCAGAGATGAGGACTTAGCAGAATGGATCTATAAAGACCCCATCACCACGGACATTCCAAAAGCTAAGCTTTCCACAAATCAGTATGGCAAAGGCCTTCTCATTATGCAAAAAATAGGTTATGATGGTCAGAGTGCTTTGGGACCTTGCAAGCAAGGAAGACATGAACCGCTGCAGCTGGAATTAAAGCCCAAAGATAACACAGGTTTAGACTTTCAAAAGGAGATACTTCCTAAACTCAGATTCAAAGGGAAACCCAACAAACCACTATATCAGCCTATTACAAAGATACCACCTTTGATTATATCAGCAACACCGTGCACCATAGCAACTGCCCCATTAAGGCTCATTGCAAAGATCGATCCACTAAAGTACTTACTCAACAAAACAACATTGATAGGCTGCTTGGCCAAATGGGTGATGATTCTCAGTGAATTTGACATCGAGTATGTGGACCGTAAGGCTATCAAGGGTCAAGTTATTGCAGATCAGTAGGCCAATGCTCCCCTCATAGGCGATCATCCTCTCATTTCCAATTTTCCAGATGAAGAGATATTCATGATCACAACAACACAACCCTAGAAACTATACTTTGATGGTTCATACAATAGGCATGGCTCAGGGGCAAGCATTCTGTTTATCACACCTCAAGGTGACAACATCCTAAAGTCTTATAGGACATAGCTGAGTATGAGGCCTTGATCACAGGACTCCGACTAGCTGTATAATGGAAGTTACAAGAACTACAAGTATATGGTGACTCCCAACTGGTCATTCGACAAGCAACAGATGAATATCAAACCAAGGATGATAAACTCATGTCGTACAAACAAATGGTGGACAAATTAAAGACATCATTCACTACTATCACCTTTGAGCAGATACCTAGAGATCATAATCGAGTTGCTGACGCTATGGCTACCATTGCATCTCTCCTAGATCTTTCACATAATTCAACACGCTACGAGTTCTTGGTTGAACAACTTTGGATTCCCGCTTATGATATACCCAAATCTGAGATGATATGTCACCTTATTGGTTCTGAATCCCCATGGTATGGTGAGTTCTACACTTATCTACATGATCACACACTTCCTCCTAACCAATCGAATAACCAACGTAAAACCTTCATTCGCCAAACCGCTCGATATACCATTATTGCTGAAACCCTATACCGACGTAGTCTTGATGGTACTCTCCTTTGATGTCTGGAGCAGGATGAGATAACAAAGGCCTTGGAAGAGGTACATGAAGGAATTTGTGGAACTCATGCAAGCGGTCCGTCACTAGCCAAGAAACTCATGCACATTGGATATTGGCCATCCATGGAAAAAGACTCATACTACTTTGTCAGAAAATGCAAGAAATGCCAAGTTCATGGAGACCTGATACATGCACCAGCATAGGAATTGCAACCAATCACAACACCATGGATTTTTTGTCAATGGGGACTTGACCTTGTGGGTAAGATTCATCCATTTTCATCCAACAACCACAAATTCATCATTACCGCTACTGAATACTTCACAAAGTGGATCAAAGCTGTTCCACTTACCCAAGTCACCGATAAGCATATCACCTCATTCATCCTTAATTACATCATCTACCGGTATGGTGTACCCATGTCCATCATCACAGATAATGGTCTTCCTTTCAAAAATCAGGATGTCCGTAAACTCTATGAGAAGTTTCACATCCAACACCGCTTTTCCATGCCCTATTACCCACAAGGAAATGGTCAGGCTGAAGCATCAAACAATAACATATTGAGAATCCTCAAGAAGATAGTCAATGATACTGGTCGTGATTGGCATGTTCAATTGAATCCAGCACTATGGGCATACCGAACTAGCATTCAAACCCCTACAGGTGCAACTCCCTACTCACTGGTCTATGGTGCAAAAGCTATCCCTCTTATTGAGGTCAAGATACCATCACTATGAGTTTCCTTGCATAATCTGATAGATGATGAAGCATACAGAGTCTCCCATCTCCAAGACTTAGAGCTACTTGATGAGAAACAACAAGCTACATACAATCACCTCAAAGCCTATCAGCAGCGCATGAGCATAAGCTATAATCATCGAGTTAGACCTCATACATTTGAGGTAGGTGATCTTGTTCTAAGAGAGAATCCTCATAACCAACCAAATAGAGAACATCAGGGAAAGTTTGAATCAAACTGGCTGTGTCCATATGTTATCACTATTGTATTTGGGTCCAGGGCATATCAGTTGGCTACTTCAGAAGGAGAACTGCTAGTAGATCCGATCAATAGCATGCACCTCAAAAGGTTTTATACATAAGCTGCATAGAGCATCAGGCTCCCCTACATACCAGAAAACACCAAAAAAATTTAGATAAATGTCTTGAAGAAAATACAAAAAAATCAAAATAGTAAAGAAAATCATGCATCCAAACGGTGAACAACCACTCCGATGGCACCTTGGGTAAGTACGATGGTGAAAACCTGGCAAATAGGCGCCACTCGTAAATAGCTATGGCTCCATTGTCTTTCATACTTGTTGCGATCACATTCATTTCATCCATTCATCCATCCGTCCAAACCATGACTTGTTATTGATCTGCAATCAAGGATAGTACTTCATGCGTCTCGCATCCCGCTTTTTCATAGTCATGTCTAAACTGGGGGCAATGCCCTTAATCTGTTTGATGGAAGTGGATTCTACATTACTTGTGATTCATTGAGTTCTTCATTCAAATTGTCTCATAAAATACCAAAAACATTTGAAAACAATCATCAAAATCCAAAAACATTGGAAAACTATCTCACAAAATCCAAAAACATTTTGAAAACATCAAAAATCAACCAAAAACATGGCAACGCTTTGCACATACGCATCCAAGCAGATACCAAACAAACATTGTGAAATACTTAAACAATGACCACTTCTCACATCAACCAAACAATCAACATCAAACATGCAAACTGTCTTAACAAGGATGCATCCTTCCTTACCAAAAACAAAGACAAGATGACATTTTCTTTGACAAGAAAATTTTGTTTAAGCTATCAAATACTTGGTTGATTTGTAGGTTATTCATTCATTTATATATATCAGGTTCCTACGCTACTCTGAGATATCCACAAGTGATTAGAGTGGCTGGGATGGTTCCTATGCATTGTTTGTATGCCTTTTGCGAATTGTTTCGATGAAGTTCTAGGGCATGTACTAATGGTGTCTACGTGGGAAGTTCACTAAGCTACGTGATCTTATGCGAAATACAATCATGGATCACTATGGCTTACTGACTACAATGTATACCTTGACCATATGAGCATGAACCATTATGGAGGGTCCATATTCTTTGTTTATGTTGTTTGTTTGCAGGTACAATGCTCAATCCTTGGTTCCTCCTGCCTCATCCAAGTTCGATATTATCATGCTCAATGATGAAAATAAAAGCACTATGGACCGTCATTCCATCTCATCTATATATATTGCATTTGGTTGCATTCCATCCATCCATACATTCATAAATAGCTTCATATCATTCATATATAATAATGACAATGAGTGCATACTCTATTTCACTCTTCTTCCATAGGAATGGTTCATAGGTCCTTCATATCTTCTACCTAACATCGAATCTCACCCTCCCTATCTTAATCATCAACATCATCATAATCCCTTCATCATGTCCCAATCAACCCAATCAAGCCACGTTCATCACCATCCATCTCTAAAAAGAGGGACTGTGTTTCCCATCCTTAGTCACCACACAATCTAGCTAGTTACTCTATCTGCACATGTACATTGACTCACACACACCTAGACTATCAATAGATACTCTGATCCAATATCTTCGAGTCTCAACAGGTAATCGATTATGGCAAACCTAGACTACAATAAGCATTTCTCATAATGACCTAGTCTCAACGGGGCTGCTACGATTCAACACAACCATCCATCACACACACACACACACACTATCAATTGATCAACCAATCCAACACAATCCAACGGACAATTACATCAACTGTCTAAAGTCTCAACGAGTATTTTGCTTCATATACCTTGACTTCATCGGGCAATTACATCAATTGTCTAAGTCACATTAGGTCACTTTGATTCACTTACTCAGACTTTATCCTGTCCAAGCGACCAACTGACATCAACTGTCACGCTTTGACTCGACCAGGACAATTAAATCGATTGCACCAGATTGTCCAACCAATTTTGATCAATTGTATAGCATCAATCCAAACCACACACTACATCTGCTCTATATCTCTTGCATGACCTAAGGGTACTTGCTAACTTATTGTTTCTTCTTATTCACTCCATTTTCTCCTATTCTTTCACCAGTATTGCTAAATTCTTCTCTTCTACCTCCCCTCCACTTGTTCTTTTTCAAGAGATCGCCCGATTTTTCAAAATTTTCGGCCCATCTCTCAAGGGGGCATACCACACATTAAATTAACATTTATGGGGCATATTTCTTCACACTTTTTTTTTTCTTTCTTTGAAACGACGCGATAAACCGCATCGTCTCAAAGAGGGACAAATGTAGTCAAAAAATATGTCCATTTTAATTAAATGAATATTTGCTATTTATTTGATTAAAAATCCACCAATCATCAGTTAATTAAACTAACATTTAATTAATTCATCTTCAAAATATTCTCCTATTGATTAAATAAATTATTTAATTTATTTTAATTAATTCATTAAACCAAATTCACAATCAATTAAATGAATAAATTCTATTTATTTCATTTAATCCCCTTTCTTCTTTTAAATGAATTAAATAATATTTTTTTAAATCATTAAATTCCTTCCCACTTGCATTCTCCTAAAAATGCAACTTGCACCTATTTATTGAAATAAATGAATTTTATTTTAATAAAAATCCTATTTTTCCTCACCCACCAAATCCACTTGCAATCCTAACCCCCTTCTAAATTCTTCTAAACCCTTCATAATTATCCTAATCCATCCCCTAAATATTGTCACATTCCTAAGAAACTTGGAGTCACTTCTCAAAGACTCCAAAGTCTTTGAAAAGCATTAATTGCTTTGTGTGCAACAATTTAACCTCTAAAGTCTTCCAAACCACTTACAACTCTTACATGACCATTAATGGTTAAATCCACTTGCACCCATGGTTGGGGACTTTGACCCCTAACTCAACCCTCATGTGACCCATGTGTCTCCTCAAGCATTTATTGCTTTGACCATGGTTATCCCTCTAACTCTTGCACAAGAGTTTATCCATTGGATAAAAGCATTATTCTTTGGATAATGAATTTATTCACTCAACCCAACATTAACCTTAACTCCCAAGTTAACTCTCAGATCATGTCAAGCATTCAATGCTTATTCCCTCTCCTCTCAACCTCTCTCATGTTGACACTTGTCATCCTGGGATTGGGTTGAAAGCCCTCACATGGATTGAATATCATTCAATCCTGACCCTTGTTGAGATTGCTCAATCTCAACCATCCATTACTCCATTTTTCCTATAAATAGAGTCCATTTCTTCATAATCTAGATCCTAAAAACTTGTATGCATTTACATTATAGGCATTTCTAGAGAGCATTTAGCATAAATCCATCATATTCACTCTTTTGGTTAAAAATTAACACTAGCTAAATAGATAATTTCTCATTTTAGCTCTTGTTCTCATTTACATATCATTTTAGAGTAAAATCATTTTTCATCTTGAACATCCATAAGACATCCATAGTGCAAAAAGCTGCTGAAAGCTACACTAATTTGGAACTTGGAGAGGAGAGTAACAAAGAAGGAGAACCTACCAACATGGTAGAGAGCATATGGAGATGTTTGGTTACATTTGGAGATTTATTATGTTTTTTTATCTATTTCAGAGTATCTTTCTTGATATGCTTGTTTAGGAAAGTGTTTTGTTTATGATTTCTAACACTAACAAATTGGCTTTCTTCTTGTTTGTGTTGTTTTGTTATCATGACTAACCTTCCCATTTTGCAGAACATCATAAACCTTTTAAGTGTCTCTGAAACTGATTTGACAAGTATACTTAAGGTTGTCATATAATGGTTTTTAAATGATTTATCTATGCAAATATCTAAAATCAATTTTAAGTATGGTTTAAATTATATCATGTTAGCATTACTATATACACATGTTTGTTGTGCACATTAATATCATGATGTAGGTTCGGCAAAGGAGAATGAAAGACTAAGTGGCGGTTTAATGAAGCACCAAGTATATAGCCACAATGCAGACCCAGTCAAAGGAAAACAGTAATAAGAGAGATTAAGCCACTTGACCGGTTCTTCAGCAGAATAATTTATGGAACATTTATAATTGTTCTTAGTGGAGCTTAGATCTAGGAAGCATGTCATGCTATATTTTCTCAGCTGCAGGACAGATAATGTTCTGTTTTCCTGCGTTGACTTCTTCTTCTTTTGTTTAATGAATCTTGTTCGCCTATTCCATGGGAATGTGGTCGATTAGTTAAGAATCTGTTATAAGCTTCCTTATAAATAAAGGGGCCTCTCTCTCTTCTCGAGGGTAGTGGAGAATGACCATCATATATTTAATACTCAGACTTCTGGTATTTTATACATTTTCACAGTCAAAATGGAATAAAGAGATTGATGCTCTGCAAAAAGGGAAGGTTAGTCAATGATAACAAAACAAAAACAAGAAGAAAAACCAAGTTGTTAGTCTCAGAAATTATAAACAAAATACTTTCCTACACAAGCATATCAAAAGAGATACCAAAAGCATGATAGAATGTCTAACTAGGAAGGTAAATATGATGAGGCATCTCCAAATGCCTCATAACATGCTCTTGGCTTCTTCTCCTTTGTTCCTCTCCTCTCCAAGTTCCAAAATAGTGTAGCTCTTAGCAGCTTTTTGCACTATGGATGCTTATGGAGGTTTGAGATTAAAGTATTTGCTCTAAATGTGAATAAAAAAGCTAATACTATGCTATTGATACTAAAATGATTTATTTTAACCAAAATGACAATATATGAGTTGATTATGCTAAAATTCTCTCTCAAAATGCCTATAGCTTAAATGCATACAAGTTTTCAGGATCATGGGTAAGAATGCTTGAGGATGTTGAAAATGAGGAATGTGAGCTCTATTTATAGGAAAAATGGAGCAATGGATGGTTGAGATTGAGTAATCTCAATAAGGGTCAGGATTGAATGGTATTCAATCCATGTGAGGGCTTTCAACCCAATCCCAAGATGACAAGTGTCAATGTGAGATAGGTTGAGAGGAGAGGGAATAAGCATTAAATGCTTGACATGACCTTGGGAGTTAAGGTCAAGGTTAGTTGAATGAATAAACTCTTTATTCAAAGAATAAAACTTTTATCCAATGGATAAACTCTTGTGCAAAGGCAAAAGGGATAAACATGGTCAAAGCAATAAATGCTTGAGGAGACACATGAGTGCAAGTTGAAATAACCATAAATGGTTATGTAAGAGCCATTAATGGTCATGTAAGAGTCATTAGTGGTTTTGGAAGACTTTGGAGGTTAAATTGTTGAACACACAAAGCATTAAATGCTTTTCAAAGACTTTGGAGTCTTTGAGAAGTGACTTAAAGTTGCTTAGGAATGTGACAATAAGTAGGGAATGGATTAGGCTAATTAGGAAGGGGTTTAGGAATGCAAGTGGATTTGGTGGGTGAGGGAAAATAGGATTTTTATTTAAATAAATTAATTTATTTCAATAAATGTGTGCAAGTTGCATTTGTAGGAAAATGCAAGTGGGGGGGATAAATGATTTAAATAAATGTTTTATTTAATTTATTTAAAAGAGGAAAAAGGGGGATTTAATTAAATAAATAGATTTTATTCATTTAATTGATTGTGAATTTGGTTTAATGAATTAATAAAAATAAATTGAATAATTTATTTAATTAATAGGAGAATGTTTGGAGATGAATTAATTAAATATTAATTTAATTAACTGATGGCTAGTGGATTTTTAATCAAATAAATAGCAAATATTCATTTAATTAAAATGGACAGATTTGTGTGACTACAGAGATCAATGTGATTTTAGAAGCTTAATAGTTATAATTTGAAAGTTCTGGATATGCTCACTCAAGGGGGCCACTTGGTGAGTAATCCTTTGTGTTTTCCAGTTAATTTTCATACTTCAATAGTAGTTGTTTTGGCAATTGTCTATTCCTACAGCCACTGGAAATAGTTCCCGTGTTTGTTCCTATAGCCACATCGACAGAGTAGTTCCTTCCACTTGCCAGAACGTTATCATTTAGTAGTAATTGTTTGAGTGATTTCCAGTTGTGAATTTGGATTAAGTATTAGTTCATTGAGATTTTGGATGTTTACTTCAAAGAATTTCCTTTCCTACTATAATGTAAAATGGTTGCGATATGAACTTGGTGCACATACAGTGCCGACCCATTTTAAATTTACATCCCTGGTCGATAAGTAAATGAGCCTTTGCTATAGGAAAGCTAGTTATTCAAAGATATCCAATCTCTAAATTGTGTTTTATTACCTACTTGCAATTCCCGTTGTGAGGACCAACACTACCATGCCCAATGATGAAAGAAAACACTCTAAAAAGCACAAGATCCATCCATTTCATTTCATACATGAAAGTATCCTACCATTGCATTTCGTTGCATTTCATCCATCCATAAATTCATAGCACTGCATATCATTCATACATAGTCATGACAATGGATACTCTATTTTGATCTTCTTCCATAGGAATGGCTACTAGGTACTCCATACATTCTATCTAACATTGGCTCTCCCCATCACCCTTCCTATCCAGGTCATCATCATAATTGCACATCCTGCATCGTTTCCCATCAAAACCGATCAAGTCTAATACTCTAAATCGAGGTCACTTGTAAATCATCTCGTAAGCAAATCAAGTTATTGTGTTTGCCTTTTAAACCCAACTGTCAATTGGTCAACCAATCACACACAATCAAACTAGACATTTACATCAATTGTC
The DNA here is from genome assembly GCF_030272615.1 of Cryptomeria japonica. Classification (NCBI taxonomy): domain Eukaryota; kingdom Viridiplantae; phylum Streptophyta; class Pinopsida; order Cupressales; family Cupressaceae; genus Cryptomeria; species Cryptomeria japonica. Next base: position 257,845,152 of record NC_081413.1, read on the forward strand.
TAAGTCTCAACGAGTAATTTGCCTCAAATACCTTGATTTCATTGGAAAATTCAATCAATTATTTAAGTCTCAATAGGTCACCTTGATTCAATTACTCAAACTTTATCTTGTCTGAGTGGCCACTGACATCAACTGTCATGCTTTGACTAAAATTGGGACAATTCACCTAATTGTACTAGCCTATCCAAAACAATATTGATCAATTGAACAACATCAATCAAATGCACCACAGTACCGCCTTTGCATCATATCTCCTACATAATCTAAGGGTACTTACCGACTTCCCATTGTTCTCTAATGCTCACCATTCACCCTTATTCATACTTGAATCCCCCATTCTACCATGCCTAATTTTTCTTAAAATTTTCAAGAGATCGATTGAATTTGTGCAATTTCATCCAATCTTTCAAGGGGGTATACCTAACTACCAACCTAGCACATGTTGGGGCATGTACCATGTTGACTTGTTTTTCTTTGAAACAATGCAATGAACCTCACCGTCTCAAAGAGGGGCAAATGTAGACACCCAAATCTGTCCACTTAATTAAATGAATACTTAACATTTATTTGATTATTTAACCATCATTCAACTATTAATATTTAATTAATTCACCCTAACACTCTTCTCCTATTAATTAAATAAATTCAAATATTTGATTTAATTCATTTAGCCAAATTCTAGCTTTAGATTAAATAAATCATATTTATTTAATTAAATCCCCTTTTCACATTTAATTAAATACCCTGTTCACATTTAAATAAATCAACATTTATTTAAATATCTATCTAAATGCAAGTTGCAACCAATAATTGAAATAAATTAATTTTATTTTAATTAAATCCTAAAAATCTTCCCACTTGCATTCTTCAACAAAATCTACTTGCTCACTAACTCACCTTCTAGATGCTTCTAATCCCTTCCAATTAGTCTAATCCCCTCCTAAACATTTGCACATTCCTTCAGAAGGGATCACTTCTCAAAAACATGCAAAGTCTTCAATTACCATTAAAGGCTTTATTCCTTCTACAAGATAACCTCCAAAGTCTTCTCAAACCATTAATGGTTAACCCACTTGTAACCCTTGCTTAGAGACTTTCTCTAGATAACTTAACCATCCTTTTAACTCATGGGTCTCTTCAAGCATTCATTGTTTTGACCATGGTTATCCTTCAACTCTTGCACATTCTTTTATCCTTTGGATAAAAGGATTATCCATTAAATTAACCATAAACCAACCCACATGAGGTTACCCTCATGTCTTCTTAGGCATTATATGCTCTTTCCCTCTCCTCTCAATCCATCTAATGCTGACACTTGTCATCATGGGATTGGGTTGAAAACATCACATGGATGATGGCCCTCCACAAACCAGATCAATCTTGACCATTCAATCTTCTATTTTGCCTATACATAGAACACATCTCCTCAAGCAAAGAAGGAAGCATTAGAGAATTGTTATTATACTGAAATATTGCATAGGTATTTAGAGCTTTCTCATAGCATCACTATTTTCATAGCATATGTTTTCATTTTCAATCATCTTGAATCTCCATTTGGCATCCATGGCTAAAGATAAAAGCTGAGAGCTACACCCATTTGGAACTTGGAGAGGAAGGAAACAAGGGAGGAGCAACGGAAGACACCATGAAAGCATCTTAGGGAGATTCTTCTCCTTTCTTGTTTTATCTAAGTTTCTTTCATGCTTTTTAAATCTCCTTTGATATGTTTTTGCAATGGATTTTAGTTCTTTGTTTTGGTTTTAATGGTTGAAGCTAACATACTAACATTGAGTTTTGTGTTTGGTTCTTATCCACATTTCCATGGCATAAGTTATAATTGGTGAAAGGTTTATTACTTTTGAATATGTCATAATACTGCTTCATTCCCCCCTCTCAGTATTTTGGTGCTTTCAACCCGATCAACATTACATTACCACAATCACATTTGAGCGAATTCTTTGGGACAACATAGACTAGTTGATGCAATGTCTACAATCATATCCCTTGTAATAATGCCAAGTAACACCAAATATTATGATTTCCTGGTTGAACGACTCTTGGAGCCTGGCTATATTGTACCACAATCTAAAATGATATGTCTCATCGTTGGTCCTAATTCCCAGTGGTATGGAGATATTTATGCCTACTTACATTATAATAAATTACCTCTTGATCTATCCAATAAAGCCTAAAAAACCTTTATTCACCGAGCCTCCTTTTATGCCATTTTAGCCGATAACCTATATCGCTGGGGTCTTGATGGTACCTTACTTAAATGTCTTGAGCATGAAGAAGCCAACACTACCTTGCGAGAGGTTCACAAAGGTATATCTGGGGCACATTCAAGTAGTCATACCCTAGCTAGAAAAATATTATGTACTGGTTACTACTGGCCTACCATGGAGAAGGATGCTTACCATTTTGTCAATAAATACAAGCAATTCCATATACATGGAGACTTGATACACATACCAGCATAGGAGTAACAACCAATTATTACAGCTTGGACCTTCTGTCAGTGGGGACTTGACCTCATGGGCAAAATCCATCCACCCTCATCCAATGGCCACAAATTCATCATCACTGCTACTAAGTATTTCATGAAATGGATTGAATCTAATCCTCTTACCCATATCACCGATAAACAAATTACTACATTTGCATCATATGTCGGTATGGTGTCCCCCTTTCCATCATCACAGACAGTGGTCATCCTTTCAAGAAACAAGATGTCCATCAACTTTGCAAAAAAATTTATATCTAACACCGTTTCTCCACACTATACTATCTTCATGATAATGGCCAGATTGAGGCCTCTAATAAAAATATCCTGAGAATCCTCAAAAAGACGGTCAATGAAGCTAGTCGTGATTGGCATATCCAATTAAACCCCGCATTGTGGGCTTATTGCACGAGTGTCCATGCTCCCACAGGTGCTACTCCATAATCCCTTGTCTATGGTTCTGTAAAGTAGAAAATCGCGAGCGAACCCTAAGTGTTCCCCCCACCACTCCGAGGAGAGGGGAAGGAGGTCACTAGGGTTGACGGTTTTCACTTAGGGGAGACTTTACATTCAAAAGAGGGGTTGAAACCCACAAGATCCAATCCCACACAAGGCAATATTGGATTCTAAATGAGTTTCAAGGGTTAAGACATCAAGGCTACCCTCTTTTGTAAAGAATGTAGATAGAAGGATCAAGCTAGGAATGCATAGAAAGTGAGAAAGATTCGCTTATAAATAGAGATAGGAATATAGGATGAAGCTGTGGACCTAGAATTAGCAGTAAAATGTCGAGACGGTGTTGTCCTGCAAATTTGAACGAAAGTTGACAGGACGATGGCGCCCGGCGTGCACACGGTCCTTCGAAAAATCCGCGAAACGAAGGGGGATCTGTTCGTCTCTGCACAAGGATTCCAGATCTTCAATTACAGCCGCGTACTTGCAACCTACACACAGAAAAGCGAGGATTATTGGGGGGTTAGGGATTAGGGGTTTGCCCTTAGGTCAAACCCCGATTTTGGAATTAACGAAGAAATGAGAAATGCTATAAATGTAAATGATTGTAATGTAAAACAAGTACTAGTACCTTGTTGTAAGAATGTTTGTATTCTTACATGCGAAGGTGTAAATGTTGTTGTATGTTGTATGTTGTAAGTGATATCCTCTTCAATGGTTGAATCTTTGTCTTGAATGCAACACTTAGCCTTGAATGGAGACTTAGAATGATCAATTGCTTGAAGGAATGCTTGAATGCTTGAATGCTTGAATGTTTGAGTATCGCTTCCACCTTTTTTCCATCTTACCCCAAATGGGAGAGGAAAGTGTAGTTTATATACTTGCCAATTAGGGTTGATAGACTGATTTTTTTGACCTTAGGCCGACCAGGAAAGATTATTTTCCAATTTGCAAACATAAAGACCCGAGACCCAAAAGAGACCAGGCCCAAAAATAGGGCCAAGAACCAGGGCGCTGGGCGCCATGGTCCTGGGGGACTAGGGCGCTGGGCACCATGGTCCCACCTCCAGGGACAACAGGGTGCAAGGAGGATCAGGACAGGGTGCTGAAAAATGCAGTTTTTGGTGTCATGAACAAGTTTCGGGGTCTCCATTCAGGTTCAGTGTTGCATCGCCATCGTGAAGACCCAAATGCGACCGAAATTGCAAGTGTCACAATTTTAGGATGCTACATTTAGCCCCCACTTTAGCGGGAGTATAAGCGTACGCTCATACTTCCGGTAAAGTACAAGGAAACAACATTGAAAGACTTTCACCACATCAAGGAGGCAAGACACACCAAGCCCCCAGTGGACTAAGGATCTTACGAATTCAATTGACAAAGTAAGAGGGAAGATCACGAGGGAGAACCATGACTATCAGTAGTAAGGTTCCCTCACTATGAGTCATGCAAGAGAAATACCAAAAATTTTCAAGGCAAAGCTAAGTTCGCCAAGAAATTTTCAAGTATCCTGAAGGGATAGATGGGGTGTATGCCCCCCTACATTAAAGCGATCGCACACGCCTCAATGGGGGTGATTTATTTAAGGTAGTGATACACATAAGAAATGAGAAAGGAAAGGAGCACGTTATCACAAAGATTTAGCCCCCAAGTGTGAGATAAACCCAAGGATAATAGACACAAAACACAAAGCACGAGGTGACTTTTCTTTCCTCGGGGTCAGTATGCTGTATGATAATTCATGTATATCATATGTATGTATGCATAATTGTTCTTCATTCCCCAATCAAGGAAGGTCACCTAGAAGAAGGGAACACATGTGTCTTTTGGGTCAACATGAGAGAGACCAAAAGAGATCTCAATGCTTTGCATCGTCCTCAAGTAGACAACACTAAGGACAACAAATAGAAGAATGAGAATAACACATAGAAGAAGTAACACAAGAGAGGAGGAGAGAATTTTCTATGCTAATGAACTAGTCTAGCATGTCATCTACCCTCCGATCTTGCTGATCAATATTTCGGGAAGGCAGGGAACACGCTAGAGGAGGAACATCCAACACAGCAGATGGAGCTATCACAAGATCCAAACAAGGGCTATGTTCATGTTCCAAGCCATGTTGTTCTTGTCTAGGAGCTAGGATAAGTGCTTTAGAAAATTCGTCAGATAGATGGTTATCAACATCAACATATTCATATTCACTATCAGAAGCAAGAGAAGTAACATTTTCATCATGAATAACATTTTCATCTATATCATCATCAAGATTTATAAAAATAGGATCTTTAACTCGCACAGGATCAAAACCATCATGCATCTTATGTTTAGGAGATTTTGGAGAAGATGGAATAATGCTTGTTGAAGGTGTTTTTGGGGATTGCAAAGTTTGAGAAGCAGCTGGTTGAGCTCTAAGATGATGCTTTCGTCGGCGTTCATGCGCAGAACGATTTCGTCTAGTCTTAGTAGGAAGTGGAGAAGATTGAGGAGAAGGAATGTTCTCATCCTTATCACTTGGGTGTTTAGGTTGTGGTCTCTTAGGCTGGATAATAGGAGAAGAGGAAGGTCTCTTCTCTCTATAAGAGGAAGGAGGAGGAACTGCTCCATATAAAGGAGGAATATTTGGTTTAGGAAGGAGACCAAGTCCATCATGACGAGGAGGTATAGGTCTGCTTTTAGAAAGTTTTATAGACATAGTCACATCCATAGGAATGGGTTGGGAATCTTCTTGAGGAAAGACATTAGTTTTATCTTTCAAAGGAAGAACTTCCTTCTCAAGAACGATAGGAATATCAAGTTTGGGTGTTCTAGGTTCACTTAACGATAGGATCATATCTGTTTTCCACTTTTGATAAGATTTGAAAAGATGATCACTTCGCGGAGGAAGAGATTGGAATTGTTTAGGCCACAAATAATCAATAGGAATGCTAGAAGTTCTTTTAGCTGGTTTAAAGAGATTATGATTGACAGTAACAACTTCACCATTATGGGGAAATTTCAAACATTTATGAATAGGAGAAGCAATAGCTTTCATGGAAGATAGCCAAGGATAGCCTAGCTTCACACGAAATTGTTCGGAAGATGGAATAATAGCAAAGCTCACATCAAGGGATTTGTTATGGACCTCAATAGGTAATGTAATAGAACCAATTGCAGGAGAAGAAAATGCATCAAATAATTTCACAATCTCATCTATTTTGTCATAGATCACTTGATTCAATTGCAAAGTAAAGAGAAATTCTTCAGTAATAACATTAACCATGCAAGAAGGGTCAATAAGCACTCCACGGCAAGGTGTATTCTTGACTTTTGCAACTATGTATAAAGGACCATCAGGTGCCCTGATAGTTTCACTAGAATCAAATGTGATGGAAGGTTCTTTAGGGTTTTCTTGCTGCTCTACAAAGTTAATCACATTCGGAGTCATAGACACAAGACCATCAGATGAGAAAGAGGAATCATTAGCCTCAATCGCATTAGAGGTATGAGAAGGTAATGGATCAGTAAAAATCTTAAGATTTTGGTTAGGAGGAGCTACATATGTATTGCCTTTATCATTCACTCCTGAAACAGAGATAGTATTATTATTAATCAAATCTTGAATTTTACCCTTTAAAGAAAAACATTTTTCAGTATCATGCCCAGGTTGACGATGAAATTGACAAAAAGATTTGTTATCAAAATAGGGTGAATTAATCTTTGTAGGATCGATTTGCTTTACAGGAGGGAGAGTAAGCACATTTTGTTCCAATAACTTATTCATAATACTATGCAATGATTCATTCAAAGGAGTAAACTTTCTTTCTTTCTTGAAAAACTTAGAAATAGGAGGCACACCTGATGCTGCATTCACATTGTTGTTGATGATGTTTTCATTGAATTTAATGGACTCTCTGTTCGGTTTAAACTTTCCAAATGGTTGTTGACTACTATCACCCTTATCACTCGGAGCCATAGGATTTGCTTGTTCCATTTGACTCACAGTCAGTTGATAATTGTGAAGAGTTGCACACAACTATTGGAAAGAAGTAAACTCAGAAAACAGGAGTTTGTCTCGAATATCTTTTTGTAAATTAGAAATAAAGATTCTTTGAATATCATTGTCAGGCACTGGAAAAGAAATTTGAGCATACAAATGCTTATATCTACCAATGAAATCAGTCACTTTTTCTTTAACACCTTGTTTACAATGCATTAAATCAATCAAAGTAACTTTAGGACTTATATTGTTTTGAAATTGTTGAATAAAAGCATTTGCAAGTTGTTCGAAAGAAGTAATAGAATAAGAAGGCAATGAGCAATACCATTGTAGGGCTTTATCTCTCAATGTCCTAGTAAGCAGTTTTGCAAGCAACCTTTGGTCATAAGCAAAATCAGTACATATTGTTTGAAAAGTCTTAACATGTGTTAGAGGATCACCTTTACCATTATAAAGCTCCAAATGCGGGATTTCAACATGTTTAGGGGGAATAGCTCGAACAATGTCAAGAGAAAGTGGGCTCGCAACATCAAATGTGGGCACACTAAACTTAGATTGATTCATAGAGGCAATTTGTTGCTGTAAAGAAGAGACAGTTTGTGCAAGATTGTTAATGGTCGCTTCAGTCGAAGAATTCATATTAGTTGTGTTAGATTGAGATGGAGGTATTATGTTATTGAAAGAAGGTATTGATTGAGAGTAAGGTGGCGGGACACTATGATAGTTAGTCATAGGAGATGATTGGAAAGGAGGAACACTACAAGGAGGAATGGAATGGTTAAATGAATTGCCTCCTTGCGTCATGTTCATTTGTGGAGATGTAATAGGAACACTCATTGAAGGAATGAATGAAGAAGTTGGATTGAATGAAGGAAGAGAGAAACTTGAAGAGGAAGGATTGCCCCCATGACTGGTCATCATAGGCGGAATGTCTTGTATAGAAGTAGTCATTATGTTTGATGTAAAGGTAGGTATACTAGCAATAGAAGTTGTCAAAGGAATAGAATGATTGACTTGAGTAGGAGGTTGTGTATAACCCAAAGTTTCGGCACAACTCTTCATAGGCATCACATTCGAATCCACAATGTGTGCAATACCATGCCAAATATCAATTCCATTCTTATCACTTTGAACCATACGTTTTAGACCCTCAATTAATGAAAGAACTTGACTATCGGGATACTCTTGAGACATCCATTGCTGAAAATCATCAAATTGGTTATCCAATTTCGAAATTTGTTCTACAGAAACCTCATGGAGAGCTTCTTCATCATTAGGAGGATTAGAGGAATTACCCGTGTCCTCGTTAAAAAGGCTATTCAAATTAGGTTCCATCTCCTCGGTAATTAAACCTCAGAAAGACTTAATTCTACGGCTTCGTCTAACGGGAATAGTGTAAGTAGGGCTTATTGTTGTAAAACTCATGCACTAGAGAGAGAGAGAAGATTTTGAATTTTAGAGGTAGCAAATTTCAATAAAATCAGCCAATCTCCTAGATTTAAGCTGTTAAATGCAATCACGACAATCTCCCGAAATTTCGGAAAAAATGTCAGGGACCGTGGTGCTCGGAGTGCACACGGTCCTCACAACTTTTTTCGAAATTTGCAGGGATGAAAGTTATGATGATTTTAAAGCTAACCTGAAAAAATTGAGTGATTTTACGATCTGTAGATAGGCCAAATTAAAGTTGCAATCTCAAAATTGAACCCTACCAAGATTGTTGGAAAATGCAAAATTTGAATTTTGAAAAAGAGATGGAAACTGAAATTTTGAATTTTATGATTTTAGAGGGAATACTAAAAGCAATGCAGGTTTTGAAAAGTAAAAAATTGACTCAATTTCACACAAAATTCAATTTTGAAAGCGGAAATCAAAGTTGGTGTAATTAAACACTTATTTCAAAAGTCACAAATTGCAAGAATTTGAATAAAGCACTGAAATTTCGAATGAATGCCAACACACTTTTCAGATTTAGGATAGTAAGAAACACAATTTTGACAAAAAATTTCAATTTCAACAATTTTTGAATGATTAGGAGCCTTAATCCAAGCAATCACTAGACCAACTTTGATTTTAATTTTGAAAGTGTTGTAATTGATAAAATCAGCCAAAATTCTGGATTTTAGCAGAAAAATACAGTAAGATCTAACTCCCAAAATTTTGGAAAAAATGTCGGGGACGATGGCGCTCTGGGTGCACACGGTCCTCGCAACTTTTTTCCAAATTTTCAGGGATGAAAGATATTATGATTTTGTTGCGGAATCCAAAGTTACAGCTGATTTGGAGATGTTTTGATCAGTGAAATGGTCGGTCAAAGGTTGAATCAAGAGGGTTTTAAAAATTAGGGTTTTGACACTTAACCACTTAATTTTCAGAATTAAAGCACAAATATGAATTGACAATTTGTAATAGAAGGCTGGATCTGAAACAAGCATTAACAATTAGACATTTCACAAGCTCAATTGCTAAAAAGAAAATTTAGGGTTTTTATGCAATTAACCTCTAAAATTTGCAAAAGATCAAACATGGAAATGTAATCAAGGCATCCAATTTTCAGATCTAACCATGAATAATCAGAAAGGATGTTCATGTCGGGTTCACCAAAATGTAAAGTGGAAAATCGCGAGCGAACCTTAAGTGTTCCCCCCACCACTCCAAGGAGAGGGGAAGGAGGTCACTAGGGTTGACGGTTTTCACTTAGGGGAGACTTTACATTCAAAAGAGGGGTTGAAACCCACAAGATCCAATCCCACACAAGGCAATATTGGATTCTAAATGAGTTTCAAGGGTTAAGACAGCAAGGCTACCCTCTTTTGTAAAGAATGTAGATAGAAGGATCAAGCTAGGAATGCATAGAAAGTGAGAAAGATTCGCTTATAAACAGAGATAGGAATATAGGATGAAGCTGCGGACCTGGAATTAGCAGTAAAATGTCGAGACGGTGTTGTCCTGCAAATTTGAGCGAAAGTTGACGGGAAGATGGCGCCCGACGTGCACACGGTCCTCCGAAAAATCTGCGAAACGAAGGGGGATCTGTTCGTCTCTGCACAAGGATTCCAGATCTTCAATTACAACCGCGTACCTGCAACCTACACACAGAAAAGTGAGCACGATTGGGGGGTTAGGGATTAGGGGTTTGCCCTTAGGTCAAACCCCGGTTTTGGAATTAACCAAGAAATGAGAAATGCTGTAAATGTAAATGATTGTAATGTAAAACAAGTACTAGTACCTTGTTGTAAGAATGTTTGTATTCTTACATGCGAAGGTGTAAATGTTGTTGTATGTTGTATGTTGTAAGTGATCTCCTCTTCAATGGTTGAATCCTTGTCTTGAATGCAACACTTAGCCTTGAATGGAGACTTAGAATGATCAATTGCTTGAAGGAATGCTTGAATGCTTGAATGTTTGAGTATCGCTTCCGCTTTTTTCCATCTTACCCCAAATGGGAGAGGAAAGTGTAGTTTATATACTTGCCAATTAGGGTTGATAGACTAATTTTTTCGACCTTAGGCCAACTAGGAAAGATTATTTTCAAATTTGCAAACATAAAGACCCGAGACCCAAAAGAGACCAGGCCCAAAAATAGGGCCAGGGACCAAGGCGCTAGGCGCCCTGGGGGACCAGGGCGCTGGGCACCCTAGTCCTAAAGGACCAGGGTGCTGGGCACCATGGTCCCACCTCCAGGGACAGCAGGGTGCAAGGAGGATCAGGCCAGGGTGCTGAAAAATGCAGTTTTTGGTGTCATGAACAAGTTTCGGGGTCTCCATTCAGGTTCAGTGTTGCATCGCCATCGTGAAGACCCAAATGCGGTCAAAATTGCAAGTGTCGCAATTTTAGGATGCTACAGGTTCAAAATCCATATTTCCCATTGAGATTGAGATACCTTCCATACGAGTCCCTTTGTGCAACCTGATTAGTGATGAATACTACAGATTTTCCCACTTGCATGAACTAGAATTGTTGGATGAAGGAAGACAAACTACTTTTAATCACCTTAGAGAATATCAGCAACGCATGTCCAAAAGTTATAATCATAGAGTAAGGTCACATGCATTTGAGATTGGTAATCTTTTCTTTAAAGAGAATCCGAAGAACCAACAGGATAGAGAGAAAAGGGGCAAATTTGAACCTAATTGGCTGGATCCATACATCATTACTACTGTGTATGGATCTGGAGCATATCATCTAGCTACTCTAGAAGGTGAATTGCTCAAAGATCCAATCAGTAGCATTCACCTTCGCAGGTTTTACACCTTAAGTATTTCAGAGAGTTTTTTAAAAGATCTTGAAAAATAAATAAAAAATCAGAAAACAAGATCCTAAAAAAAGAAAAAACTGAAAAAAGATACTTAAAAAAAGAAGTAAAGAGAAATCAATTTGTTCATGTGTGAAAACCACTTTAGTGGTGCCTGGGGCAAGTACCATGGTGAAAACTGGACAACTGACACCATGTGTAGGGACTTTGCTCCTCTTTCCTTCACTTCCCTACTTGATCATTCCTCTCCATATCCATACCCTTTCGCATCATAATAAACTTTCCACCCCCATCATAGCTTGTGGATTGTTTTACATAACCCGCGTGCGCAATACTCCTGCATAATAAGTTGGTCTTATCCCTCACTGGGGCATCTCTTCAACCTTAGCAGTGGGTTGGGATAATTGCCATCTCACTGTTAGAGGAACTATTTGTCTCTCTTAATGGTTCTAATAACTAGACTCTGAGGCCATGACTTAGGGATTGGACATCCATACTAAGTAGTTATATGATCATTGTGAAATCTCATTTCTCTGTCAACCTGGGGCGTATAGTTCAAATGGGTCAGCAAGGTATATGCACTAAAGTCCTCATTGTAGTCATTCTACTAAGAAGAAAATGTTTTTGAAAGTAAATAACTGAAATGCTTGAATAGAAACTACCTTGAATTCAGAAAAATAGGAACTTGGTCCATAGCAAGCAGACATGAAACTACTCTATCTGCCTTGGTTGTAGGAACATTCACAGGATGATTTCCAGTGGCTGCAAGAATAGTCAATTGCCAAGACAACAAACTAAATACTGGAGGAAAATAACTGTTGAATACAAAGGGTGGGATTCTTACTATGTGGGCCCCCTTAGCAAGTCCTCACAAAACTCAACTAAGTGCTACAAACTGTAATATTGTCTTATTAATCTGAAAACACTTGTTACATCATAGTATGTGTTGAAAATTGTTTTGCAACAAAAGACTAAAAATTAGAATAGTTGATGTTCATCATCCCTAAGAAAGGATATCTGAACTTATTTATAATAAATAAACTCCTAACTAACTCTAACTACTGGTAGGTCCACTCCCAGAACATTAGGAAGATGCCATTATTACAACATAAGAAAGTCGATAGGGAGTTACACTCCGAATAGGAAACAATCAAGCTATTTCAACTATAGAGGAAAACTAGCATAACTATCCCTCCTAGATTTATTCTCCTACAAACATGAATACCAAAGTGTCATAATTACACTCTCTGAGTTGTAGATAACTGACTATTGACTCCTTCAATACTCATCTTGGTGAGACTTTGTCTTTATCCAACTAACCAGCATGAGCTCCCATGTTGTGAATCTTTGACCTTTTCTCGTTCTTCATTAACTCCTACATCATATCATTAGCGTGTACAAAATAAAGGTATGTCCATTCCATGTCAGAATATCATTTATCTAACTACATGCAAGATTAATATGGATAAATCACATAGCATGGCCACTCTATCATTAATCATAATTTCAACCAAAAAGAATATATATAAGGGTAATCTTCATACCATTTTGTCAAATTCATGAAAACATAACAGGATCATTGTTTTAATAGAGTTTTAGGGCTTAGACAATAACTAGACCCTTGTGAAAACCTAGTAAAAGTATAGAAAACATAGACAAAATTGAGCCATTATTTGAGCTCATCGGGAACTATCTTCTAAAATGTCCTAAAAATTAATAAAAATCATAAAATGTCTGGAAAAAATCTTAAAAATCATAAAAAGTCCTAAAAACCCCTAAAAAATTAAAACATTTAAAAACCCTAAAAATCATAAAACTTTTCAACAAAATCTAAAGTGCATTTCTAAGACACAAACATTTTGTACAAGCACAATTAAAACATTTACTAGACATAACAACATCCTATCGACTTATCAAATTAAGCACATTAACTATGGATAAGAATCATTTTGGCATAACACATAATGTCTATTTGTTTGATTATGTCTTTTGACTGCTTCTGATTTTATCTTTGGTGACATGTCTTTTACCTTTTTTGGGATGTCTCTGACTAGAGATTTTATCTCTAAGATGTCTTTGACTAGAAGGGCGAGGATGGGTCATGTTCACCAACTTGTTGCTTTAGATTGTTCCTTAGTAATATGATGGATCATCTTAGGACATGATTGTCTAAGATCATCGGGGACATATGGGTCTCCTGTGAACTGGGGCATTCGTTGACTATCTGATGTGTTTTCCTATCTGTGCAATTGGTATGCCAATTCATTTGGGTCCGATCCATATCTAGATGAGTTTATCATTTTGCCATAATAAGCTCAATGATGACATAAGCACTAAAAAAAGCACAAGAATTCTTATCATCCATCCTCTTGCATCTTCTCATCACTTGCATCTCCTTTCATTGCCTATCACATTGATCATTTCTCTTCAATCATTTTCTTTCATCATTTTCTTCATTTTCTTCATCTTTCTTGATTCAAAGAGATCAATGAAATTTCTTTATTCAACTGATACATGTCTCTTAATCAATTTCTTTATCAATCAATCACATTACTTCTTGAAATCTCAACGCCCATGGATCAATCAATCATTGAAATCAACTTACCTTGCGCTAGCATCACTTCATCTCAGCTTAATCAGTTCAATCAATTTAATCATCTCATCAACCTAGCTATATTGCTCATTTCCATAATTTGTTCAATTACGCCTATCAGTTGTGCATTTAATCAAATGCTCATCTCATCTTAATCACATGTGCAATATCAATCATCCAATCATCTTCCTGTAATCTATCTAGAGATCAATCTTCTCATAATCTGCTTGATCAATCTCTCAAGGGGGCATATCATATCAATCATCGTCCTTACCAGGATATGTCTGGGGCATATATCAATTGATCATTTTTTCTTTGAAACAATGCGACAAGCTGCATTGTCTCAAAGAGGGCCAAAATGTAGACATGTTAAAATTGTCCTCTCCAATCAACCTCAAATTTTCCATTAATTAGGTGAATCCATAATATTATCCCTTTTTTCATTATTTTAATATCCATTATTCTAATAGTATATCCATTTATCCATTATCTCATTTAATCCATTAAATAAATATATATTCTATTATTTAATCCATTTAATAATGTATTCTATGTATATCATTCCTAATATTTCTTGCATTACCCAATTCATTCCTTATTTATCATTCTTCATATCCATTTATTATATCCACCTAATCTATTTATGAGAGAAATATTTACATTTCCACAAGTGACCTTTTATCCCACATTCGTCCTGATATTGGACTCACCCTTGAGGACATCTATTTAAACCCAACCCACTCTCATTTCAATCATCTAGCAATTTAGTTCACCTTTTTCCTTCTTGCATTCTTGTTATCTTACACTTCATTTTCTCTAGCTTTTTACATTCATCATCTTAAATCTTCGTTTCCTCATAACCTTTTGTGCATTTACTTTTGAGAGCAATATTTTTAAAATACAAAATCTATTGAAAATGTGCAATGGAGTAAATTTTGTATTTGCATGCATGTGTTTTTAGAGCAGATATTTGTTTTTGCATGTATGTTGCTTGTAGGTACTCCATTGTTGATGTTGGAAGTTTCAAAATTTTTATTTGAACCGTTTCCCTCATCTTCAGTAAGCATACGAAGCTTGCCTATTTTCTATTGTGATAGGGCTATTTTGGTTGAAACCAGCATAGCTACTTTCACATAGCTCATAAGAAGGTGTAGAAGTTGCATTTTCATGATGAGGGGGTGGAAAGACATGCATTACATGAAATTTTAACATATTTACTCATTAAAGAGCTAGAAAATTAGGAGAAATCATATTTGCTTGTAATAACTTGAAACATACCAACACTTGGACTGTTGAAACCATGAGATATTCTTCCAGAGTTGCTAGGTGTATTATTATCTTGCCTCCAAAGGCAGAAATCATTGATATACATATTGAATATCAACAATGCATTGAAATATTTTGGACTATGATATTCCAATCCGTCCCACTAGGCGTACCAAAAACTATTTTCAAGGAGATTTGCACCCTACTGAAACTACGGTTAAACAATCTCTTGAAACATGGGATGAAGTCTAAGGTTTTTGGTAACCTGTAGGTAGAGGTCAACTTCCAGAGAAGGTTAGATTCCTTATGATGCTTCACCTAAAACCTATTCTAAGCAACTGACTTTGCTGAGGAAAGGGGAAGAAATGCTTGTAAAATGAAATCTAAGCTAGTGTGGTGATGGACCTGAATAAGATAGACTTATACTTGCTATTCAACTTCACAATGACTTGAAGAAAACTCATTTGTATGCACAACCTATGGTTTTTTACATCACTTGCATAAATGTTTCATAAAAAGGGTCAATCACAATGTTGTTTAAAAGGAAAAGAGATCATTTTCACAATAGGACATCCTTGAAAATATTAAACCACATTTCATAATCTGCTTATGATTGTCTTAGAACTATTTATGTATTCTTGTATTACCCTATTTCAGAAGTTTTGGACTTAAAATACAACAAAAATACGCATGAAAAACACTAAAACATATCATGAACAACCATATGGAAGACAAATACTTGAACTTTACTGAGTAAAGGGCTCCAAACAATAATATAAGCCTGGAAATGATTCTATATTACTTTGAAAATTTGAATTACAATGTTGTAATAGTCACTAAATGACTGAAAATGAGTTACAAGTCTTATTACTTTGCTTGAAAGAGCTGAACAAAGCTACAATGTCTGCAAAATAGAAGCAAGAACTTACTCTTTACAAAAAGAGGAATTGTGCTTTATAGTTAGCAACAACTATTTACATCATGATTTTTGCATTAAATGTGAAGAAAGAAGGAGTTGTTTACTTGATACTCATATTTTTTGTCATCCAACTCCTTTTCCCCTATTTCATTGCACTGAAAATTGCTCCAAAAAGGTGTCTTGATGAAGAAAAACCTCCACCTTTGACTGGTCCATGGATAAGGTATTAATTTATGGTCCCTAGATGCTTGGAAATGGCTAAAAAGTTCTCAAATTTCTCTATATCTGCTCTTAGCTTCCTATATCCCTACTCTAACTCTTGGACAACTCACCAATCAACCCCTGTATACACTCCTTATGCTGAAACAACTGGCCTTATTGTCTCCAACTTCTTGGAGGGTCAGATATAACTATTTTTTGGGTATCAAAGACCCCTCAAACTGCTTAAAATTGAAACATAATGGCTGAAAACTCTCCCTTGAATGCATTTATATCCACCAAGCACATTCAACTATGTCAAAAAGACTCCTATGAATCTCAAGACTACTCTTTTCCACTGCATACCTTTGAGATTACATATAGATACTTTTTCTTGAGTAGATTTTTCAAAGATGATTGATGTAGCCTTCTTTTATATTCCC
The DNA here is from genome assembly GCF_030272615.1 of Cryptomeria japonica. Lineage (NCBI taxonomy): Eukaryota > Viridiplantae > Streptophyta > Pinopsida > Cupressales > Cupressaceae > Cryptomeria > Cryptomeria japonica. The sequence goes on from NC_081413.1 coordinate 257,861,758, forward strand.
TTTATGACTATACTTTATGTTCTTTGGCATTTATAAGAATCATAATTTCTTGTCCCAACACTTCTTCGGTCTCTCTTATCTTCTTTTGTTCACTAATCTATTCCATGATAATGCAATGGGAGCTTTTAAAGATTGTACTATTGTCTTTTGCTTAATGGTTGTTAATGTCTTCTTATTGGTTCTTCAATCTTTAAGATTCACTTATGTCCCAAAATCTATTCTCTTAGACTGTCTTTTAGATCAGGCACCATTTCTATTATTCCATTAACCAAAAATTGGAGTTACCCACATTATGAATCTCAAGATAAAGACAATATGGCTATAGGTGACAATAATTGATGTTTTCAAAAAATATCAACTAGGTCGGTGATAAATTTATTAGGATTTTTCATCTTTATCTTATCTCTTTTCTATCCAAAAATCACGAGAACCCAGTTCATGTTTTTCAATATATAATGAAATCTCGACTGTATGCATTGCCATATTGTCATATCATGAATGTGCTTTCTTTAAATTATAAACACTTTCTTGAAGCCAAACTTCTACTGCTCTTTTATTGCACATACTTTTAAATATACCCTCATTTACATAATTATTCTCCTCTTCATGATGCTTGTTATTTACATCAACAAATCCTTCAACCTCCTTTTGACTGTCAACAAACTTTGTGCCATGAAAGAAGCCCTCTTCATCATGGGTACAGATAGGGCCATTTTGTTTCAAAGAATGAAGTCATTTGTAGCAACATGATAGGAAAGAAAACCCTACCTCTTCATATCACATGAATGGAAGGAAAAATGAAACAAAATTTCAACCCTTTTTTTAATTTCCCTCCATTAAAAAATGAGTGGCATTAAAAATAATGATGAAACAAAATTTATTTTTTATTTTTATTTTTGCACTTAAGACTTCACAAGGAAGGACTTTATGAAATATGAAATATGAATTATAATACTATATTAAAAAAAACCCATGCCCCCCTTCTAAAGCAGGTATAGATAACACTTTGACAAGATACAAAAAAATAAAATGAAAAATGCTATCACTTAGTAGAACACAACCCTTGCAATTTAGCAATCTCTCATGGGTATTTCTAAATACAATTCAAAATACTAGAAACCCTTAAAATACAACTATTTAATTTACCATATTAGAATCACAATAATTAAAATGACCCACATATGTAGAATCGATATATAGTAGAGTTAAAAGACTACTTAAATTTTGGAAAATAATAAAGACAAAGGAGATTCATTTCTAATTTCTATTTGATCAACTTTAAACTTATATTAATATTTCTAGACTAAATATATTTTTTTTTTTCAAATTTTACCATATTAAATTCACAATCATAAAAAAATGATCCATATGTGGAGTATCAACTTGTGATACAGTTAAAAGACTATATAAATTACTTATATATATATATATATATATATATATATATATATATATATATATATATATATATATATATATAGGGTCCATTTCTAATTTTTAAATGATCAATTTCAAACTTATATCAATATATATCTAGACAAAATATCTTTGTCTATCAAATTTAATTTCTTAACCTAACATCTAGTGTTCAATTATTACTCTCACAATTATCACTTTAATTAATAAAAATTAATGATGTTAATGTGTGTGCATTTTATTTGATTAACATAAATAAAACTTAAAGAAAGGTTATTTTTCTTATCAAAGTATATAAATTGTTGGTAATTATAATGAAGTGATTGAGATAAAATACTAAATACGAGGGTTAATAGACTAATACTTCTCTTAATAATGATCATTATTTCAAGCCTAATATCTATTTTTTAAGTATGATTATATACATTATTTTCAAACCCCATACCTATCTCTCAACAATGGAGTGATGGATTTAACATACTAAATTAGAAAATGAATACTTATCTCATAATGATAATTTATACACTATTTTAAGCCTAATATCTATTTTTTATTACTAATACATACATTATTTTCAAATCTCATACACATTTTAAAATTAAAGTGATGGATTTAATATACCAAATAAGTGGACGAATACTTATCTCTTAATAATGATACACATTATTTCAAGCCTAATATCTATTTTTTCATAATTATAAACAAATTATTTTGAAACCTCATACCTATCTTTTAAAAATGTAGTGACAAAGTTTATAAACCGAATAAATGAAATAATACTATCTCTCTTAATAATGATATATACGTTATTTTTAAATCTCATATCTATCTCTTAAAAATACTAATAAAATTAATATATCAAATAAATAGATGAATGCTTATCTCTTAATAATACACACATTAATTCAAACCTAATATTTATTACCTTATTTTTAAACCTCATATATATCAACTCTTAAAATCAAAATAATAAAATTAACATACCTTAAAAAATTAATATACATCATTTCAACTACTATAATGAAATTATGGTGACAATGTACCAAACTAGCAATTGCACCTTGGTGTGCAATGGGTACGTCAAAGAGGTTGTGGAAGGTCAATTAGAAACATTTTTGGTTTTTTTTCGTACATTTATGTTGTACATGAGGTCAATTGGTAGGTCATAAATGGTGTTGTTTGTTGAAAGGGGAAGATATAGGGATACAGGGAGAGATGGAAGTAGAATATGGAGAGTTAGAGATAGAAAGGAAAAGAGATATAGATCTAGAAGCATAGGAAGGGGGAAATGGAGAGAAAGGGAAAGAGATGGACGGATAGCAAGAGGGATACATGTGTAGAGATAGAAGAGGAAAGAGGAAGAGGAAGATATCTAAGTAGAGATGAATATAGAGTTAGAGAAGGAGAGAAATAGACAGAGAGCTAGAGAGACTTAGAGGGAGAGATGAAGATAAAGAGATAGAGAGAGATAGAGGAAAAGATAAGGCAGAACCAATGGAGAGATATAGAGGAAGATGAAGAGCCTAAGAGATAGAGAAAGATAGATGTTGGTATAGATGTTGAGATAGAGTGATATAGTGGAAAATATAAAAAGATATAGAGAAAGAGAGGGGGAGAGAGATAGAAAGAGAGAGAGGGGGAGAGGCAATGAGACTCAGTCATAGCATTGAAGCATTTGCAGCACTCACTTATTAAACCTGCATGGCTGCATGCAAATAAAACACAAGTGAAGCTTCCATGGTCAGGGTGTGTTCCAGTATGTTTCATTTAAAAAATATTTTGAAAGCATCCTTCCACAACCCATTCTGTGCATATCCTGCAACAATGGCATTCCAAGAGATGACATCTCTTTGAGTTATTTTGTCAAACAGTTCACGTGCCTTGTGTATGCTTCCACATTTTGAATAACATCTGGAAAAAAGCTGTTTTCTATCATGCTTTGACGGATTTTAATACCTTGCTCCAAAACCCCCATTTTTTGCGCGGGCTGGGAGGATGCGAGCAAAGGTTGTGGAGTCTGGCTTTACACCTTTCGATTGCATTTGCTTGTAAGTTTTCCAAGGCCTTTTCAACAAACCCATTTTGTGCGTATGCTGCAATCATTGCCACATTTAGCGTACATGTCTATTAGGGAATTCGTCACTACAATATCTAGCATATATCCACTTTCGATTTTGATTTTATGGATTTTCATACCCTGTTCTAAACCTCCCATTTTGGCACAAGCCGGGAGCTCGTCCAGGCATCGCTTTGAAAAGCTTAACAACCTCGCCAAGAAGACCATTTTGTGCATATCCTGCAACCAACGAATTCCATGAAACCACACTTCTCCGAGGTATTTTGTCAAACAGTTCACGTGCCTTGTTTATGCTTCCACATTTTGTGTACATGTCTATGAAGTCATTTATGACTATGATATTACTCTTATGGATGTCCATACCCGTTTCTGAAGCTCCCATTTTGGCACAGGTTGAGACAATACTGGCTAAGGTTGTCGAGTTTGGTTTCAAACCTGCTAATTGCATTTTCTTAAATGCCTCCAGAGCCTTTTCAAACAACCCATTTTGTGTATATCCTCCAAGGCACTCCATGATACAACATATGGACGAGGCATTTCTTTGAAAACCCTTAAAGCATCGTCAAGATTACCATTTTGTGCAACCACATCTGACAGATATCCTCGTTCGATTATACTGTCATGGACACCCATACCTTTCTCCAAAGCTCTGATTTTGGCACAGGCTGGGAGTAATGCAGCAAAGGTGAAATGATCCGGTTGGATATCTGTTTGTTGCTTTTGGCGAAATAGAATCAATGCTTCGTGAGGGTATCCATGTCTTCTGTAAGCTGCAATTATGGTATTCCATGAGGAAACATCTAGTTCTGCCATTTCGTCAAACACTTTACTAGCATCTATCAAAGTACCGCACTTTTCATACATTTTGATAAGGTTATTTTGAAAGAATCTGCATCTAGAAAATTCAAATCCCCTGTCAGTGATGATAGAGTGGATTTGTTTACTTTTCGACAGAGGATGTCAAAATGAAACCGTTCAGGGACTGTATTGGGCAAAGCTAAGAATTCAGAGGTCGTCGGAGAGGATTTTATTGTGTTTGTCTTTTGTTTAGCAGCAGAATAAAGGACTATACGCAGGATGTTACATAATTACTAAGTGTGATTTAACCGTACAATGATTTGCCACTCGCTAGTTATTGATTTCCGTGGGTTACTGTGCAGTCTTAAATATGAGTCAACAACCACTGTTGAAAGGAAAGCAGATGAACGGTCAATATAATTTGAATCGTCTTGCATCCATCTAAGTGATTTACAACCATAGATTGCAAAAGGCAGCATATTCATTTCATATAATGAGACTCCGTGGGTTAGTGTGCAATCTTAAATACGAGTCAACAACTACTTTTGAAAGGAAAGCAGATGAACGGTCAATATAATTTGAATCGTCTTGCATCCAAGTGATTTACAACCATAGATTGCAAAAGGCAGCATGTTCTTTTCATATAATGACACTCCAAGGGTTACTGTGGAGTCTTAAATACGAGTCAACAACCACTTTTGAAAGGAAAGCAGATGAACGGTCAATATAATTTGAATCGTCTTCCATCCATCTAAGTGATTTACAACCATAGATTGCAAAAGGCAGCATGTTCATTTCATATAATGAGACGCCTTCAGTGTAATAATTACAAACCTTGAACTTGTAAATTTCTTAATAACATTTGGTTCATACATTTTTGTCAACTATAATGAGTATAAGGACCTTCCAAAAAGAATGACTTTGCTTTGAGAGTGATGTCCCCCTAAACAAATTGTACCACTACATACTCAATTAGTAGCCCAACAATTTATTCTTAATTTAATATTTCCAATTAAGAACAAAACAAAATGAAACTGTGGAAAATGGCCATGTAGAGCAATTACTGTGTGCAATATATACCCACACAGTAAAAGAGATGAATTTCTTATATAGGGGAATATTTCATGAGAGTATTGTGTATTTTATTTTTTCTTATTAGTATAATTTTATTATACGGAAGGTGTTTCTTTATTTGAAATGGAGATTTTACAGCTTCTCATATCGCTTTCCTTCCATTTATTTCGTCACCATTTTTACAGACTCGTTGCTTTTTCCTTTTTCACATTTTTTTTCTTGTTTGAAAAGAACGTTTCATTTGTGAGGACACCATTATATATTTATATTTTCCTTAATTTAAATATATATATTATGTAGAGATTTTATTCTATTATATTATATATTCCGTGGATATTAATATTTATAATATTTTAATATTATATAGTTTCTTCTTCTGAAGAGTCATATGATATGAAAAACATGAGTTAATTAAATAAATACTTTTATCCTTTTCTCCTCTTTGTATTTATCTCTCCCTCTCCCTCTACATCTCTATCTCTCTCCCTTATTTCTATCTCCTTACCTCTCCCTACATCTCCCTCCATATTGCTTCATCTTTATATACCTTTCTAATTATCCTCTATCATCCCTCTATTTAAATGTCCCATACCTCTATTTCCTTACCCCCTCTCTATCTCTCCCCCTATGGACCTCAATATATTTGACAAATTTATCCAAAAAAAAGACCTTTTTTTTTCCTAATTGACCTTCCACACCTATTCGGTGTACCCATTGCACACCAAGGTGCAATTGCTAGTCATATTTTTAAAGATAAGAAGATTGAAAAATAAGGGAGTTTGCTAGTAATAAATTAAAAAAATAGAAAATTAGAATTACGGAATTCAATGTTCATAAAATTATCTTTGAACTTTATAGATTAAATCTAAAATAGTGATATTTGTATTACAAAGTGGTTCATAATTGTTTTTAGGTATTTTTATTTATTTTATTAATAATTTTATTTTTAATTTTTTTTTTGAAGAGGCTTGTTAATGGATTAGGTCGGATTAATCCGGATACTAATAGAACATTGGAGGTCACTAGGAAAAAACCTAGGGAAGGATGGTGTAAAATCAATTTTGATGGAGCCTCTAAGGGCAATCCTGGTCCTTCGGGTGTAGGTTTTGTGGCATGGGATTAGACAAGAAATATTATTGCCATGGGTGCAAAAAAGTTAGAGGAAGGAACAAATAATGTGGCAGAGGCAATAGCGACCCTTCAGACGATTAAATTTGGCAAACGTTTAGGAATGTCGAAAATCTATTAGGAGGGTGATTTGTTAATCATTATCAATGCAATTATTTCAGGGGAAGTGCAAGTTTGGCACTTACAACAATACATTTATGCAATTTGAAATGAATTGGAAACTTTGCAATGTTACCAAATTAGTCATGTTCGGTGTACGAGAAATCAGGTGGCAAATATTTTATGAAAATGGGTTGTATTGTTTAATGATGTTGGGGAGATGAGAATCGAGGATTACCATAACCTCACCTTGGATGACTAACAACATTGGCACACAAGAAAATGAATGAAGCATTAATGAGATGGCAGGGGAGGATGTTTGATGGGATAGGGTTTCAAGATGGCAATAAAAGGGGGTGGTGAGTGAACCATCTTTTTCTGTAGATTGAAGCTAAAGTGATTGGGTAAAGACAAGGCAATGGAGGCTAATTTCCTTTTGGTGACTTCTCGACAGCAGGCAACCTTTTTTGGGTTGGTTTCTATGAATCGTCTAAAAGGACTCTTCAAATTTGTGGATGATGAATTCGTGCAGGTGATAGAGTTGTTGTTGGGTGATGTCTTTCTCCAAGCCAAGCATTGTTATAGGTCAAACATGGACATAGTGACTATGGCCATTATGTGGGGACTGGACTTGAGTGAGACCACATATACCGTCAACTGGGTGATGTGGGCAGTTTTGGAGGAAGAATGGATGATTGGGCTGGAATCTATCATGGAGTGGGTTGTACCGTGAGTAGGGTCTGATGTGAGTGAAGGAATTGAGGACTCGAATGTTGTGGAGGTATATGAATTGGTTCCCTTCATTCATTGGCCTACCAAGTGTAATAGAGATGAGCGACGAGTAGAGGCACTCATTGGGTGGGAATCGTTGAAGGCCTACATCAAACAGAAAGAGGTCATGGCAAATGGTTGTTGATGAGAAGGCTAAAGGGAAATTGAAGCGGGGTCTGAAGCATGGGAGGGTGGCAAAACCGAAGAGGTAGAGCACATAAATGGTTGTCACGGGCGTGGAGTAATTCTCTGTGCTTTTTTTTTGTTCTTGTTAAATTTTGCTACTACTGTGGTGTATGTAATAGGGGCTTGGTGGGTGGCTTTTTGTGTTTGTTGTTATGGGGGTTTTGTTTTTCTGTTCCCCGAGGTGGTATGGTGGTGGTGTTGGGTAGTTGTTAGGATTTGAATGGGAGGATGAATCTTTGCAATGGCTAATTGTATGTAAGGTTTTTTGCATAGTATTGTATAGGTGGTTATGTGTTTCATGGGAGTTGAAGGTTTTGGAGGGGGGGGGGGGGGGTGAACTAGTCTTTTTCTTTTAATGACCAGTCAATTTTGGCTAATGGTTTAAACTTTGTGTTGGTTAACAAATTTATCACCTAACTTTATATTCTCACGCCCACAAAGGTGACAAATATAACCATAGTTGAACCAGTATCAAGCAACCATTTACCGACTGATTCTCTACTTATTTTACAAGGTGACAACTACCTTCACAAGATTTTCAACAAATAATGAACCATTCATAATTGCTTTTAACTAGAAAGAAAACTAAGGAAATGATTTTAACTAGAAAGATTCAAAAGGCATACATACAACATGAATCATGCTTTTTTTGAATTTTTCAATCCTTAAATAAACCAAAAATCACTACAAAAATATCATTCAGTGATAATATTTTTGCAGCAACACAGATACTTAATCATTCACTTTCCAATATAGATAACTCATCAATAAACCATCCAATACAAACAAAGGAATTCATACACCACAACTCAAAGACCATGGATATCTAAAATCACCAATGTCTTTCTATATTGAAATTAACTAAAAAACAAAAATATACTTAATAAAAAATAAGTTTTTGCTCTAATGAGAAAATCAAAGTTTGACCAAAAGATCCTTAATTTAGTTCAAGTCGAACTATTTAAAGCTTAAAAAGTAATGGTTTCTTGAAGACAACTGTTATTTAAAACCGAGTCTTTAAAAAGCCATAAGAGCCAATATCAAGAAAAGTAATAAAAACTATAAAATCACAACCGCCGCTCCACCTTCAGAATTTTGACTGTCAATAACCTCCACCTCTTGTCGATTGCATGTCGCCACTTGAGCTTTGATTCTCTGCCTATATTTGCAGTACTTGTTGATGACTGTGGTAATGTTTCTATCACCTGGTGTGGTTGTGATCTGCAACCTTGTCTTCCACTTAGAAAGCAATTTGTCTGTATCAAACAGGTTCTTGTGTATGCCATCAATTTTAGCATCAGAGGCTACTGTGTAAGCTTGTAGATGGCTCAACCTCTTGAACACCTTTGGGGAAATGGTTTGAGCATCTCTTATTTCTTTCTGATAAGTCTCTTTAAATTGATCTAGAATTTAATTAAGCTCACATACATTTTCCTCAAATCCATCCATTAGATCAACTTTCAAAGCATTAAAATTATCTTTAATCTTAACCAAGTCATCAAAGTAATGCCCCAGTGCAATATTAATATTATTTTTGTAATCATCAAATTTTTTTACCTTCCAATCCAAAGCCTCAAGCCAAGTAGGATCAATTTCTTTAGGGTGCTCCACCAATTTTTCAGTCACCAGCATAGCATGGCTCATTGAAAGGAGCTCTACAACCTCTCTTGCAAGCTCACATATATTGCCATGTTCCTTCTGGACTTGTTGTAACTCAACCACCAATTCCTTTCTCTTATTTAGCACTGCTACATACAATCTCCTAAACTTGGTGACATAAATGACACCACCCTAATATAGTTCATACATCCACTCAGTAACAACCTTAGCGTATCTGAGATTGCTCTTAATTTTCTCCAGGGTTTTCTCGACTCCTTTTGCAACACTATTTATTTTACAAGAAAAGTATGTCATTGGCAATGGGAAGGAATATCCTTTCTTTCCTATATTCAAATATTTGACATTAACCATGGCCATCTGCCAACAAACCTCCAAGAATACAATAAAATCAACGGGAAAACGGGGCAACTTTAGAAAAGCTTTTTCAAAACCCCCAATTCTTAGATATGTGAATCTGTCAAATTGGGTATAAAAACTTCCAAATTCCATCACAAAGGCAAAAACCTTGTGGAAAATTCGCAGTCTGGGATTTCCTTTTAGTTCCTTAACAAGTCCCATTAGGAAGACATCATTTACGCAGGAAAAGATTTGCATGCCCACCTGCATGGCGAGCTGGGGAAATTTTCTGAAAATAGGCATACATGCAGAAGGAGGGCATTGCAATTCCAACCTAGGCCAAATAGATTGTCGACTGGCTAGAACATATATAAGTATGAACACATGCTAAAGGCCAGTGACTGCTAAAAATTCCTCAATTGCTCATTTAAGTGGTAACTAATTATAGAGGCCCAATTGATGTAATTTTGCGAATTGCAAATCACTAAAATGAAGTGGCACATCCAAAATTCAAAAAGAGTCGGTACAGTCATTTTCCACTACACGATGCAATAAGGCAATAATTTCTGAAATCTCATCCCTAAAATGTATTCTTCTTAGCTTGGAGGGCCATTGAGACTTACCTCCTTTTTCAGATTTTAGCCAAGTCTTGGCAATGCAGTTTTTGCACCAGTCTCCATGAGCTAAAAAATATTCTTCACCAGCAAGAATAGACATGTCTTCGAAGGATTTCCTCTCAGGGAGGCACAAAGCACGAGAAAAAGTTTCCAAGTTAATTTGTGCAATGACCTTTCCGTCCTCTCTTCGAATTTCTTATGTCATTGGGTCGTAGATTTTATAACATGCAACGATTAAGTTGACACAGGGCACGACAGGTGGGAAACCAACTGCATAAGCTAAACCACTCTGAAAGATTTTATCTTGCGACGAGGTCCTTTCTTTCTGTTCAAGATCTCACAAGAACTCTTCCAGGTTCAAGTGTTCAATCTATGTGTCCTTCACTCTCACTCAATGGTTTTGGATCCCGCTTTGCATGGGCTCAAACTAGATAGCTCACTTCATGAAAGCACAAGTGAATAATGAAAGTTGGTTCGAAAAATATTCGCCACCTCGTTAATGTACTCATATGATGTGACACATCTTTAATACTACATTTATTTTGCCTCTTTGAAAATGGTTCCTTCATCCGCATATCCCTTCTTACAAGACAAATCAAGGTTAGTTCGTACACTAACTCAACACGGTGGTAGCACCCTGAAATTTGTGCAAGGCTTCACAAGTTGCTCGGTCGCGGAGAACACATACTTCAGAACTCACGATCGAGGTTTTCGAACTTTTGGCAACCTCCGCGCGAGTGACCAAAATACAAGACAAAGAGAAAGGTCGAGTGATCGAGGGCTTTTGAAAATCTATTACTCCGCGACCATGGTTAGAGCAAGTGAATGACGCCCAACTAACTTCAGAATTACACAAGGACCGTGACTAAACACTTAAATTATTGAGGTGAACAAAGATAACCTTAGGAAACAGACAAGGAGGGAGTTAACTAAGTTGTGATTTGAATTTTTAGAAGGATAATGCTTTGTAATCTAAATATTTTAATATTAATAAAATATATTATTATTACCAATCAAAAAAAAAATTGTTTTGAAGATTATTAGTTGATACATATGGGTAAACGCACAAAGTTGGGTCCAATCCCGCGGAAGTCCACGGGTTGGGAAATGAACCCGCTAGAAACGGGTGCCCGATTTTTACAAATCGGGCACCCGTTTAGCTTCGGGTGCCCAAGCCATAAAGAAACGGGCGGTCGTTTAGCAACAGGTGCCCGAAGTTAAACGGGCACTTGTTTCTTTCAAATTGGGCGCTAGATTTGAAAAAAATGGGCACCTGTTTTTAAAATGTATTTTTTTTTTTTTAAAACCATTTTCTATCATTTTTACTGTTTGAAAAATGAGTAGGCGTTTCTGAGGAGCACGGGTACCTGTTTTTTTCAACCCAACTGACCCCTAGACCATTTTTACCTCCTTCGAGGTATTTAGTTTTATTTTTTATATTCTATTTTATTTATTTTTATTGTTTTTCATAAAAAAATGTTAATGTATTGTTTTATTTTTATTTTTATGTTTTAAAGTTCGAAAATCGTCTTTTATTTTATTTTATTTCATGTTTAAAATAGTTTTTAGTTTTCAAATATTGCAAAAAACATGAATAGTAAAAACCGTAGGAAAAAAACAAAAAACAAAAAACAAAACGTAAACGAACAATAAACATTAGACATAAAAAACAGGCAATAAACCCTGAACAGAAAAACGAACACTAAACCCTAAATAGAAAAAACAAACAATTCCCAGGAGAAATTTGACTATCTTGGTTGATTAACCCTAAACCCTAAACCCTAAACCCTAAATTATAATATTTAATTAAAACCCTAAACATTTATGTTATCAACCACCTTAAGCATTCGTAATGGTGGCTATATTTAGTGTCAGAAATTTTAACATTTTCATGTCCTAAGCAATTGAGTTGGACACCATGGATTAATGTTCCTTTTATAATTGCTTCACATCAAAAACCCCATCCTTATCCTTCTGCCCCACACCTAGATTGGTCACCCAATCAACCTCTATTGTTGGCCCACCATGCCACCTAAAATTCAGCCAAGCATCCACCCAAGCCATCTCTTCCTCTTTACTTCCTAATCATCTTAATATGAACGCTACCAAGTTCGACCAAAGAGACCTCTCCACTACATCCCATATTGTACTAACTACTCTTTCCTTATCCTTGAAAACTTGCATGTTCCTTTCTAGCTAGATAGGCCAAATGATGATGATAGGAGTTTAATTCCAAATGAACCACAAGATAGGACTAGACATATTAAATTTCAAATAGTCCAAAATATTAGGGAGATTGTGTGGCATCATCCATTCAATCCCCCATCTTTGCAAAAATGAATTCCATATTATTTTTGCAAATTCACATTGCACAAAAGGATGATCATAATCTCACTAATTTCCTTACATAAAACACACTTGAAAGAACCCCAATGCCCCATAAGTTGTAGTAAGTATTAGTGGCCATTACATTTAATTTTCAAACTAAAAATTGTGAGATATGCATTATAAGTGTTGTAGACAAGGTTGACATGGAAATATCCATAACTAAAATGGTTTTATTATTTTCATTAATAACAAAAGGAAAAATATGCCGAGCTAGATGCATACCAAACTATTCAATTGAGTTGGATTTTCAAATTTTGAAGTGGTTAATTTGTCCTATCAACCCCGTTAGATTTGATATGTTTGAGTAAATTCAAATCGCAATACCTAATTACAGGCTTGTCAATTACCCTCGTCACTTAGTAGTTTTCTTTTATATCTAATTAGATTCTTGGAAAAGAATTAGTTTTAATCATTTAATTATTTATTCATTAGTTTTAATTATTATTAATTTATTATATATAAAACAACATTAATAATATACATAATAATAATATTAATTAAATATTTACAAATTATATTATATACTATTTTTTATCAATGATCTAATATTTAGATTAATAATTGCGACCAAATAATCAATAGAGAAACCATTTTACAAAAGAATCATAGTTATCCCAAATAATCTAATTTAGATGAGTTATGTATTCTAATATATGACAAATTTTCTTGGATAGGTTTCATTATATAGACCCCACTATATTGCTTAAAAATTTACACGTCTATATAAATTTATTTTGCCAAGTATATATTAAATTAAAAAATTGATTATATATTTATATGTGTATGTATCATTTTACATTTAGAATGAATTGATTCTAAATTTTTTATGATAATTGCTTGTATTTCATTACCAAATGTTTATTCTAATTGATATAATTGATGTACATAATTAAAATATATTTTGAAAATTATTTAATATGTAAATAAAATTTGATCTTAAGTAAATAAATTATTTAATATGATATAATAAATTTCCTCTTAAGTATCACCATTGAAGGATATGTGATCTTCATCTAGTACAAATGGAATGAAACAATCTACAATAGGATCCTCTAGGAATGTAGACACCTAAAATTGTCATGTCTAATTAAATAAATATCTTTATTTATTTAATTATTTTAAGCCTAATTCTTCTATTAATTAAATAAATCTTTATTTATTTAATTAATTCATTTATCCTCTTCTAGCCTTATTTCTCATTTAAATAAATACATTTATTTATTTAAATTACCCTTTTTCCTAAATTAAATAAATATCTTATTTATTTAATTGATCCCACTTCTTCTATTAATTAAATAAATCTTTATTTATTTAATTAAGTCATTAGCCTTTTCTACCCATGACACATGTCATTCATCTCTTAATTCCTACACTACCTACCCCTCTCATTATTTTATTATTTTCTTTACCTACCCTCTAATCATAGCCGACCTCCTTTTACACCTCTCAATCTTATCCCTCCATTTCATATAGTGTCTTCTATATAAGGAGACGCTTCCTTCATTATCAACCCTACCTGGCTAATCGATTGATGCAGTCGACTACACTACGCTTTTCATCTGTGATCCTACTTGCAACCACATTCCGTTCTTTGTTGAGCTCTTGTGCACATAAAATCTGAGAGCAAATATATCAAGCAAGATCAATGGAGATAGGAAGAATGGAGATTCAAACCCTATTGGACATGTGATGGTATAATCTTTGTGATTTCATTTGATTTGCATTGTCTTAGGTAATCTTCATATGTTATCATGGATCTTTGTTGTTGTTAGGCTAGGGTTTTGTGGTTGAATTCATTTAGTCTTTCAATATTGTTGTATCCATTTTCGCCATAAACATTTGGGCACGCCCGGTGGGACTCTTGTCCCTTTTGCATTTAACATCTTTGTTGCAGATTTTGTGTTTTGAAGTTGCAGATCTGACATTTTTCGACAGCATTTTGATATTTTCGTATCTGCGTACTTTCGGATGGCATTTTTGGCTTTCTGTCGCATCTGTGCACTTCCGGATCGCGTTTGTGACTTTCTACCACGTCTGTGACATCTGGAACCGCGTCTGCGTCTGTGACACTGTTTCATTTTTTTTGCAAATTCTGAAAATCGCATCTGTGATCTCCAGTCGCGTCTGTGGGGTTTGTAGGTGCGTCTACGTCCAGAAGCCGCGTTTGCGTTACGGAGTCACGTCTGTGTCTCAAAGCCATGTCTGTGTATTGTACCTACGTTTGTGCACACTGATTTCGTTTTTAGGGTTTTTTTTCATTGATTCAGTTTTAATCATTCAGTTTTTCGGATCTAGTTTATTTTAAGCTAACATCTTCAGATCTAGCTAACGAAATTGGTGCAGCTTGTCTTGAAAGCAAAATCATTTTGTTGAAGGCCCCTATTCTCACAAAGTCTTTTGGATCTAAAATTTACCTAACTTGTGTGCTTGCAGGAAGGGGTGATTATTTCAAACAATCCAAACTACTAATAAATCTTTGTTGCAGGTCCTTGGCAAGGGTTTTTGATTTTTATTGTGTGCCTTGTTTTCATAGACTAGCAAACACTTCAATTGGTGCACTAAAATTGAATCATTGTCTTTTGTGTCTTGAGCAATAGGCTCTGTTTGTTTAAATCTTTAGAGGGCCTATCTTCCCGTGTGGTCATTAGGACTACTAGTGAGAAGAGAATGACCCAAGTGGTAGCGAGGAAAACTCACCTCTTCCGAACCACTATAAACAACTGTATTCATGGTGAAAACTATGGATAATGTGTGTTGATTAGTTCATACTGACACTATGTCTCCCCATAAACCCGTTTGATCAAATTTATTTGATCTGTTGTAGGGCGTAACCTCTACCGGCTGGGAGCCTTCTGTATTTACAAAGCTGAAAGTGCCGCATGTATGGCCACACGAGCGGATGCCCTTACTAGCACCTTTTGTTTTAGAAGCCAAAATCCTTCTAGTTGTTGGGGCAGGAGGTCGGACCTCTAGTAGCGGCCCACACACATACGGTTCTTAGTAGAGATACAAAGTTCACCACGGGGAGTTTTCATGGGGACCGATGCTTGGCTAACCCGAGAAGTGAGTGCCGAGGGTGGAGCCAATGAGGTCAAGCATCTAAGTATCCGCTCTAAATAGCATAGCCTCAGGGGTAAAACCTCATGTGGGATCAACAACTATTGTCTTGGCCAGCCATAAGAATTGTGCTTGACTTATTTTAAACATTCAAAACATTCAACACCAAATAGAAAAACATTGTGTCTTTTGTGTCTTCAAGTGTATGCAAAACAATTTTACATCGAACAACACACTTTCTTTGAGTCATATTTTCGAGTCTAGACACTTGCAAAACATTGAGTCCTCATCAACACGGTGTCCTCTTGTCATGAAAAAATAGTCAAACAGTCAAATTTGGTCACAACAAAACAACTTCACAGATTGGAAAAACTTGCACAAATTTTGCAGAAATGCGTCTGTGTCTGACATAATAGCGTATGTGTTGTATAACCACGTCTATGAAGGGCAGAAACGCGTCTATGTTCTCAAAATAAACATTGCATTTACAAAATCTCAGAAACGCGTCTGTGTTAAACAGAACCATGTCTGTGTCACGAAATCATGTCTGTGCAGTATACAGGCGTGTCTGTGTTCAGAATTGAAAAACTTTTACAATCCAACAAACAAACACAGTCAGTTTCAGAATTCTTGAGCTTCCTAGGTTATTTCTCGAGGGTTTCATCTAGTATTCAACCTGTCTTTGGGTCTCACACAGTCCATCATTGCTTGACACCTTACATTACATTCACATTTGTCTAAACTTGAGTCAAAAGGTCACTTGCTTGTCCTCATCTTGCTTTGTCAACACACTACATACAACAACATTTTGCTAAGTGGTCCCTCATCAAGGTCTATCACCTTTGGGTCTCATTTGGTCTTACTTAGAGTCAAGGTCAACTTACCTCATCAAGAGAAATTATCATCTCTTTGGAAGCCACACCTACTCTACTACATACATACTTGGTCTTACACTTTGGACATTGCAAGTACACCTCAGATCCAATTACATTCCATCCAAATCTTGGTCTTCCATACTCTTTCCATTTTCATCTAATCTCACACATCTTGGCCAATACCTAGTTCATGGTTGAAACCCGTTCCCAAAAATATAGGAGAGAAACAAAAGAGGTTCAAGAGCCCGCAAACATGAGTTCCTATGAGTATGACAATGATATCTTTTTCAATTTTGATCATACTACATTACCTGACATGGATGCTTATAGAAACATGCCAAATGTTGAGAACATGGACACTACAAACAACAATGATACACACAATGACAATACGGACAACTTCTCCATACATTCGGCAGATGTGGAAGAATCCATTATGGATCCCTGTTTCAATCGATTGATTGAGGAAATAATGAGGAGGGATAGATAATACTTCTTACAAATGATGGCACAAAGTGGAGCCAAGATCCCTCATGATTTTGACATGTCTCAAATAATGGAAAATAGACCTTTGCAACAAACTCACTCCAACGTGGATAAAAGGAGACCTAATAGTGGAGGCAATAGAGGACCACATCTTGTGCTTGAATCACCATCATCTTTGTTTCAAAAACCAGAGGTCCCATACACACATGGTCAAGCATATGATACTCACCTTCGTAGACCATTATGGAAGTCTTATGCAGAAAAATACACTCAAGCACATGCTAATGCTAAAGACCTACCACCAAAGCAATTGGATATCCAAAGGCATGCTCAAAATTTGGACACAAGGAAACTCTGTGTCAAATTTGGGGGCAACACATTAGAACATGACATGCCTGTAGAGTATGGTATACATGGACAAAGTAGATATTTCGTTCCTCAACATGAATCTATACCAAGTGGTCCATCTACGCAGCATCATTATAGACCTCCTCCATATGAACATGTGTATGATCAATATCATCCATATATGTAACATGCTCCTCCTCCAATTGGTGCCTCAAGCATGGGGTATGGTCCAAGAAGTCGATCTCCACCTAATAGCAATTTGGAGCAACAAATCAGGGACTTACAAAAGAAAATGGAGGACATAAATACATCGAAGCCAACATACACAATGAGAGACATATGTCCTTATCCATTTGACAAGAGCATTCCAATGCCTCCTTTTCCTACACACTTTGTGACACCTAAGTTTGATAAGTATAGAGGAAAAGGGGATCCTAAGGCACACATAAGACAGTTTTTCACAGCCTGCATTGAGGTAGCAGCAGAAGAGACATATTTGATGAGATTATTCCCACAAAGCTTAGGTGATCAAGCTATGGAATGGTTCTCCCAACTTCCACCTGGTATTAAGTCATGGGGTGACTTAGCAAAGGCATTTATTCAACATTTCTCCTACAACATAGAGACAAACATATCAGTCACTACTTTGTGAAACACCAAGCAAAAAGATGGAGAGTCTTTTTCATCATTTTTACAAAGATGGAGGAATCTAGCCAGCAGATGCTCTTGTGAAATTCCACAAAAACAAATGGTAGAGATGTTCACTCAGAATGTTAACAAAGACATTGGCTATGATCTAAGGAAAGGTTGTTTGTCCACCTTCAAGGACGTCATTGAAAAAGGCTTAGCAACAGAGAAGGTCCTAATTGAACAAGGAGTCATTAAGATATTCAAGGAAAACAAAGATGACTTTAAAGGAAAAGATAAGTGAAGATTTTGGAATAAAAACAAGAACACAGTCAATGATGGTGTTGTTGATGCCAATACAATACGACCAAAAATCATTTTTTTGGGATCAAGCTCTACAAACAATCAAGTGAATACTCAAACAATTTCCAGATCACGAAGGAAGTACACTCCATTGGGAGAACCACTTGAGTCAGTTTTCAAGAAGCTAGTGGCAAACAAAGTAATCATAGTTCCAGATTTTCCTCCATATGAGCCAAAGGTTAAACCAAATTGGTGGAATGATGATGAGTATTGCGAATTCCATAAGAGCAAGGGTCATAAAATAGGAAATTGTTATTGACTAAAGAACATCATACAAGATCTCATTGATAGAGGTGACATTGAGATTGAAGGACACTCATCCAATCAAGAACATGAAATTTTTAAGGAACCATCCCAAAGCATGACAAGGGAAAAGCTGCAGCCACAAAAGACCAGACCAACTATACCAGAGCATCTTATAACTACGATTCAACTATCAATCATATCTTGATGGATAATTATGTCTCTACCATTATCATCAAGGACAAAAACCCTAAGATTTCTACCCAGAGACCCAAGATCATTCTAAAAGGAATTGGATCTTCTTCCGAACCTACCTCTGAATGTCATGTTACAACTCGTCGAGGTAAATTCACTTTGCAAGGTGCCCCAATTAAAAATACTGCTTCTTCATCAACCAAGCCTGAGTATGACCTTGTAGAATAGTTAGGGAAAACACCCGCGCTTATTTCCATCCTTGAGATTTTACGCATATCCCCCTCACATAAAGCTATTCTTGACAAAATCTTGAGAGACACTTATGTTCCTACTGATCTGAATGTGGACCAGTTTCAAGCCATGGTGGGATACCTTTCCATTCCACACTCTCTTACATTCACAGAAGCCGATGACGCCTCCGTAAGTTAGCCACATAATTCACCATTACACATTGAAGCCTTCATACACAAACATCGAATAAAACGAGTCCTGATAGATGGAGGAGCAGGTCTAAACATTTGTACATTGAGCACTATTAAACAATTGGGATATTCTAATAAAACTGTGAATTCTACAAACAAAATCACCATCAAGGCATATAATGATGAAGAGCGTTCATCCAAAGGCACAGTCACCTTACCTCTCAGAGTTGGGCTGGTTACAAAGGATGTGGTTTGTCAAGTTCTAGACCTGGAGCTCACATACAACATATTGCTAGGACGTCCTTGGAATCATGAAATGAGGGCAATCCCATCTACATATCACCAATGCATTAAGTTTCCCCACAATGGAGTTGAAATAATAGTTAATGGTGATCCTAATCCATTCATATATTGCAATAACTTGAGATCGAAAACTGAGATGATCATTCCAAGTAATCGCGAAGCTGTTCCTTCTTCTGCGTACATTGATCCTGAATCATTAAAACCTTCGACATCAAAACAAGGTGAGCTTAAAGGGAAATTCCAGGACAAGGCAAGGGTGAATACACTTTGAATCAGACCATGTACTTACAACAAGTCATGAATTCACCAAAAGAATATGGACGACCACATCCTACTAAGCGGGTATCTATCATTACACTTGAATGGGATCCTACAATCTTCCAAAAATGGGGTGAACTGGAAGAAGAAGACTTATACAAAATGCTTTACAAAGACCTTGAAAATGATACACAAGATCACATCAGTTTACCATGTGAGAAGAATGGCAAAGGGTTCAAGATTCTACAAAAATTTGGGTATGATGGCAAAAGTCCTCTTGGGTTAAGAAAAGAAGGCATCATTGAACCTTTACAACCCGAATCGACATTCAAAAAGGAACGTTCCAAAGGACTTGGTTTCATGACTTCCAAGGTTCATACTCAAAAGACAAAAGAAGCATTACAAATCAAAGCTGCCAAAATTCAACAAGAAAATCACTATTCCACAGACTCCAATGAATGGGAATGGGGTTTAGACAAATCCTCTAGTGACTATGAGCTCATCAAGACAATCAGAGAACCAAGTGAACCAACAGAAGAAGAGGAATTTAATAGGAAATTCAAAGTTGGTCAAGAAACAACCCCAGAGGATTCCACATAGTCCTTGTCTCTAGGTTCTAGGTTGAAATCACATAGAATGAGAACACCTGTCCTGGAATGTGCTACTAGTGATGATAATTTGGACTTGTTCACGATCGATACTAATGAGGAGAGTGCCAACAATGACCTTGATAATTACCTCGACATACCTGAATATAACTGCATCCTCACTCTTAACCCCGCTAACTTTGAGGACATCAAAGGCCTTCCCCTTGTTCACCACCGACTTATTGACTGGGACCATGAAGGACCTGCATAGTTTGACACATTCCAAAATGATGAAGCTTTTATTGACTATCTTGGCATACGAGATGATCTTCCCCTTGGGGACCATAAAGCGGGATACACTATAGAACTCAATATCGTGGCATATTTCGGTGAGGGTGTCAGGTCTTCTAGTCACAAAAATATGAAAATAAAAACAAACCAAGGGTCTTATGGCGAAAACCACACTGTGGCGCTGTCTGACCCCAAAAAAGTAAAAAGAAAGGACGTATCTGAGGGTAAAAACCTCTCTGAGGCACCCAAAGATGGAAGGCTCGACATTCTCCCAGCATCATATGAGGAAAAGTCATCCATGTTGGTAGAGGAGACTATCAAAACAAATATTGGTATGGAAGAGGTTCCACACAACATATTCCTGGCCCAATCTTTGACGGAGTCAGAAAGGTCAAAATTCATAAGTTTCTTCAAAGAACGACAAATCAACTTTGCATGGTCATACGCTGATATGCCTAGATTGGATCTGGATTTGGTAATGCACCATTTGACAGTTAAACCGGGGGCAAAACCAGTGAAACAGAAATTAAGAAAGATGCATCCACAAGTTGCATTATTGGTCAAAGCAGAGCTTGAAAAATTATTGGATAATGGATTCATATGCCCAATTGATTATCCTGAATGGATCTCCAACTTAGTACCTGTCAGTAAACCAGATTGCAGCATCAGAATATGTATAGATTTTAGAGACATCAACAAGGCTTGTCCTAAGGTTGACTTCCCATTACCAAACATAGATTTGATTGTAGATTTCACAACGGGTCATGAAATGTTATCATTGATGGATGGATTCTCTAGTTATAATCAAATAAAGATCACGTTTGAGGATCAACACAAAACATCATTCACTTGTCCTTGGGGAACTTTCTGTTGGAATGTCATGCCCTTTGGACTAAAAAATGCAGGCGCTCCATATCAAAGAGCCATGACTACTATCTTTCATGATCTAATGCACGTAACTGTGGAAGATTATGTCGATGACCTCTTGGGCAAATCAATAGACAGAGATACACATTTGGACATACTTTCAGTCATCTTTGATCGGTTGGAAAAATAAAAAGTAAGATTAAACCCCAAGAAATGTGTCTTTGGAGTAACCTCCGGGAAGCTCCTAGGATTCATTGTATCAAAAAGAGGAATCGAAGCCGATCCAGTAAAAGTCAAGGCCATCCTAGAGATGCAACCACCAAGAAATATCAGTCAACTTCGATCTTTACAAGGGAGACTTCAGTCCATACGAAGATTCATAGCACAACTTGCAGATAAGTGTAATCCTTTTCAGCACTTGCTACATAAAAACATCAAATTCAAATGGGATGATAATTGTCAATAGGCTTTCCAGATACTCAAAGATTATCTTCTGAATCCACCAGTTTTGATGCCACCAGTTCCAGATCAGCCTTTGTTACTATACATATCAGCTACTTCAACAGCACTGGGGGCACTCTTAGCACAACAAGTTGCCGAGGGCAAAGAAAAGGTAGTGTACTATATCAATTGTACATTGGTAGGATATGAGCTAAACTACACACCAATTGAGCGTGCATGTCTCGCTATGGTCTTTGCTTCAAAGAAATTATGACATTACATGCTAACTCATAAGACTAAGTTGGTTGCAAGGATCGATCCATTGAAATACCTTCTCAATAAAGCAACACTTACTGGGTGGCTAGCCAAATGGGTAATGATCCTGAGTGAATTCAACATCGAGTATGTGGACAGAAAAGCAATAAAAGGACAAGCCATCGTAGATCAATTAGCAGATGCTCCCATGATAGATGATGTTCCTCTAAGTTCAGAATTTCTAGATGAATCCATTTTAACAGTGTCACATGCAAAACCATGGCAATTATACTTTGACGGCTCATACACACAGCATGGGGCAGGACCTGGCATCCTCTTTATAACTCCTCAAGGGGATTCTATCCCAAAATCATATCGATTATCATTTCCTTGCACTAATAACATAGCGGAATATGAGGCATTAATAACTGGATTACGGATTGCAGTTCAGTGGAAGATCCAGGAACTTCGTGTTTTTGGGGACTCTCAACTTGTAATCCGTCAAGCAACTGATGATTACCAAACAAAGGATGAGAAATGAATGCCTTACAAAAGAATGGTGGATGACCTGAAACAACATTTCACAAAGATAGACTTTGAGCAGATACCAAGAGAGCAGAATTGAGCCGCAGATACCATGGCTACAATTGCTTCATTGATCGACCTACCTCCGAATGAGACCCGCTATGAGTTCTTGGTGGATAACCTTTTGGTTCCTTCATATGAAATCACTCCTACTAAGATAATATGTGTCGTCGGTCCTGAGTCCCAGTTATATGGTTCCATTTTCACATACCTTCGTGATAATACCCTACCTCCTGATCTATCCAATAACCAACGTCGCACTTTCATTCGCCAATCTTCTTGATACCTCATTTTAGTCGATGTCCTATACCATTGAGGTCTAGATGACACTCTTCTTAGATGTTTACAAAGCGACGAAGCTCAGATTGTGCTACGTGAAGTACATGAAGGGATATGTGGTCCACATTCTAGTGGTCCTACCTTAGCCAAGAAACTCACCAGGACTCGATATTACTGGCCCAATATGGAAAAGGACTCATATCAGTTTGTCAAGAAATGTAAGCAATGTCAACTTCATGGAGACCTCATCCATGCGCCGGCACAAGAACTTCAACCAATTGCGACTCCTTGGCCCTTTTGTCAGTGGGGACTCGATCTCATAGGCAAGATTCACCCTCCATCCTCCAACGGTCATAAATTCATTATCACTGCCACAGAGTATTTCACAAAATGGATTGAAGTCGTGCCTCTCATGCAAGTCACTGGAAAACAAATTGCTGTGTTCATTCTCAACTATATCATTTGTCGATATGGTATTCCTATTTCCATTATCACCGATAATGGTCGTCCCTTCAAAAATTAGGATGTTCGTGAACTCTGCGACCGCTTCCATATTTCCCATCGTTTCTCCACACCATATTACCCCCAAGGTAATGGTCAAGCTGAGGCGTCTAATAAAACAATCCTTAAAATCTTAAAAAAGACAGTCGACGACGCTGGCCGTAATTGGCATATCCAACTTAATCCTGCACTTTGGGCCTACCGCACAAGTGTCTGCACACCTACATGAGCGACACCCTATTCACTTGTCTATGGCGCTGAAGCCATCTTTCCTATTGAGGTCAAGATACCCTCTTTACGAGTCTCTTTGCAAAACATTATCAGTGATGAAGACTATAGGGTCTCTCACTTACAAGAACTTGAACTATTGGATGAACGAAGACAAACTGATTTTAATCATCTCAAGGCTTATCAACAACGAATGAGTCGCAGCTACAATCATAAAGTCAAGCCTCACACATTTGAGGTAGGTGATTTGGTTCTCAGAGAAAACCCCAAAAATCAGCAAGACAGAGAGAAGAAGGGCAAGTTCGAACCAAATTGGCTTGGTCCTTACATCATTACAACAACATATGGATCTGGGGCATATCAGCTCTCAACTACAGAAGGTGAACCTTTGGAGGATCCTATCAACAACATGCACCTTCGCAGGTTTTACACATAGCTCTTCAGAGTATCCTAATTCAAAAAAATACAAAAAAAATCAAAAATTTCAAAAATACAAAAAAAAATTCAAAAAAAATTCAAAAAAAATAAACATAAAAAAAAGTAAAGAAAAAAACATTTTCATCCAATGGTGAAAACCACTTCGGTGGTGCGCTGGGCAAGTACCATGGTGAAAATTGGGTCACTAGCGCCATGCGTAGAGACATTGCTCCTCCCTCCTTCAGGATTCCATTTTCATCCTTCACTTTGCACACACTCACGACCTATCCATCAATAATAAACTTACCCATTCCCATCATGGCTTGTTATTGATCTACCTAAGATTGGTTAGCCATTCATAATAACCCCCTTTTCACCCTTTCCATCCATAATAAATTAGCTCCTATCTATGGCTAAGGCAAATCCTACGTCTCGTAATGGGTGTGGAACTGAGAGCATCACATGTTTTGAGGAGTACAGTTTCTTTCGGTTTTCTTCAGTCTATCCGCGCACAATCCGCAATAAAGTAGCACTTGCATCGCGAATCCGCAATAAAGTTCCGTCTTCTTCGCAATAACGTATCAGTTTCATGGATTCAGTCAGTTTCAGATGAGACACAGCAGCAACAATGTGCTTCAACAAATCAAATCTTTCAATAGACTCAGACAGCATATGGTTCAGTGCTATCTATCCTTTTTGTGAAAGTAAACATTGTGACCACAATCAAATAAGACTTATACAAGTGACAAGAGACACTAAACTTGAGGACTATAGTGGATGTTGGTGTCGAGTCTTGGTTTTCTTTTGATTTTATCTTTTTGGTGGCATGTCTTTTAGCTTTTCCAGGATGTCTCCGACTAGAGATTCTATCCCCAGGATGTCTTTGACTAGAAAGGTGAGGATGGGGTATCGTCACCTATTTTTCTTTGCTGTCTGCGGATTGTCTCTTAGTAATGCCATGACTTGTCCAAGGATATGAGGACACTGTGAGTCTAGTATGAACTGGGGCATTCTTTGTTTGTGACTATCTTATCTCCATGCAAACAGGTACAATGACTTTCTGGGTCAAACATATGCCTCGATTGTCATAACCTACTTGCCGTAATAAAGCTCAATGATGATAACGCGCAAGAAGCTCTTTCACTTTCATATCTTCTATCTTTCATCCCCTTTCTTGATTGACTTCCATCGTCCTTCTCGAGTCCACGTAGCCTGCTATCACATGACTGAGTATAATGACACACCAAAAACATTTGCATCTCATGTAGTTTCACCTGCATTACCACATATAAGCATTCCATACATACATATAGATATCACAATTGCATCACATCCTGCACACAACACATATTAGCATATTTTACATTCTCATCATGTAAATAATCATTTGCATTATCATATTCATTTGCATTTCATACATTCACATTCACATTTGCATAATATATAAAATATAAAAGAACAAAAATATTGCATTTCATCATGTACATATTTGCATCCATATCATAACCATCACATAAAACTATAGCGTCCTAAAATTGTGACACTTGCAATTTCGACTGCATTTGGGTCTTCACGATGGCGATGCAACACGGAACCTGAATGGAGAACCCGAAACTTGTTTATGACATCAAAAACTGCATTTTTCAGCACCCTGGCCTGATCCTCCTTGCACCCTACTGTCCCTGGAGGTGGGACCATGGCGCCCAGCGCCCTGGTCCCTGGCCCTATTTTGGGTCGGGTCTTTAAGTTTGCAAATTGGAAAATAATGTTTCTTGGTCGGCCTAAGGTCAGGAAAAATCAGTCTATCAACCCTAATTGACAAGTATATAAACTACATTTCCTCTCCCATTTGAGGAGGTCGAAAAGAGGAAATGAGCAAGAACAAAAGGCGAAAGCGATATTCAAACATTCAAGCATTCAAGCATTCAAGCATTCCTTCAAGCAATTGAGCATTCTAAGTCTCCATTCAAGGCTAGGTGTTGCATTCAAGACAAGGATTCAACCATTGAAGAGGAGATCACATACAACATACAACACACTACATACATTACACCTTCGCATGTAAGAATACAAACATTCTTACAACAAGGTATCAGTACTTGTTTACATTACAAACATTTACATTTACAACATTCTTATTTCTTGGTTAATTCCAAAACCGGGGTTTGACCTAAAGGCAAACCCCTCATCCCTAACCCCCCAATCGTCCTCTCTTTTCTGTGTGTAGGTTGTAGGTACGCGGCTTTAATTGAAGATCTGGAATCCTTGTGCAGAGACGAACAGATCCCCCTTCGTTTCGCGGATTTTTCGGAAGACCGTGTGCACGCCGGGCACCATCATCCCGTCAACTTTCGCTCAAATTTGCAGAACAACACCGTCTCGACATTTTACTGCTAATTCCAGGTCCGCAGCTTCATCCCATATCCCTATCTCTGTTTATAAGCGAATCTTTCCTACTTTACATGCATTCCTAGTTCAATCTTTCTATCTACATTCTTTACAAAAGAGGGTATCCTTGATGTCTTAACCCTTGAAACTCATATAGAATCCAATCTTGCATTGCGTGGGATTGGATCTTGTGGGTTTCAACCCCTCTTTTGAATGTAAAGTCTCTCCTAAGTGAAAACCATCAACCCTAGTGACTCTCCCTTCTCTCTCCTTGGAGTTGGGGAGGGGAGAACAACTAGGGTTCGATTTTTCCACTTTACATTTTGGTGAACCCGATGTGAACATCCTCATTTTGATTATTCATGGTTAGATCTGAAAATTTTGTTTCCTTAATTACATTTCCATGTTTGATCTTTTGCAAATTTTAGAGGCTAATTGCATAAAAACCCTAAATTTTCTTTTAAGTAATTAAACTTGTGAAATGTTTAATTGTTAATGCTTGTTTCAGATCTACCCTTCTATTGTAAATTGTCAATTCATATTTGTGCTTTAATTCTGAAAATTAAGTGGTTAAATGTCAAAACCCTAATTTTTTAAACCTTCTTGATTCAGCCTTTGATTGATAAATTCACTAATCAAAACACCTCCAAATCGGCTATAACTTTGGATTCCGCAATAAAATCACAATATATTTCATCCCTGAAAATTTGGAAAAAAGTTGCGAGGACCGTGTGCACCCCGAGCGCCATTGTTCCCGACATTTTTTTCGAAATTTCGGGAGCTAGATCTTACTGTATTTTTCTGCTAAAATCCAAAATTTTGGCTGATTTTATCAATGTTAACACCTTCAAAATTAAAGTCAAAGTTGGTCTAGTGATTGCTCGGATAAAGGCTTATAATCATTCAAAAATTGTTGAAATTGAAATTTGTATCAAAATTGTGTTTCTTACAGTCCTAAATCTGAAAAGTGTGTTGGCATTCATTCGAAATTTCAGTGCTTTATTCAAATTTTTGCAGTTTGTGACTTTTGAAATTAAGTGTTTTGCAACATCTTTGATTTCCACTTTCAAATTGAATTTTGCGTGAAATTGAGTCAACTTTTAAATTTCAACACTTGCATTGCTTTTAGTATTCCCTCTAAAATCATAAAATTCAAAATTTCAGTTTCCCTCTCTTTTTCAAAATTCAAATTTTACATTTTTCAACAATCTTGGTAGGGTTCAATTTTGAGATTGCAACTTTAATTTGGCCTATCTACAGATCGTAAAATCACTCAATTTTTTCAGATTAGCTTTAAAATCATCATAACTTTCATCCCTGAAAATTTCGAAAAAAGTTGCGAGGACCGTGTGCACTCCGTTCGCCACGGTCCCGGACATTTTTTCTGAAATTTCGGGAGATTGTCCTGATTGCATTTAACAGCTTAAATCTAGGAGATTGGCTGATTTTATTGAAATTTGCTACCTCTAAAATTCAAAATCTTCTCTCTTTCTTTAGTGCATGAGTTTTACAACAATAAGTCCTACTTACACTATTCCCGTTAGACGAAGCCTTAGAATTAAGTCTTTCCAAGGTTTAATTACTGAGGAGATGGAACCTAATTTGAATGGCCTTTTTAACGAGGACATGGGTAATTCCTCTAATCCTCTTAATGGTGAAGAAGCTCTCCATGAGGTTTCTGTAGAACAACTTTTGAAATTGGATAACCAATTTGATGATTTTCGACAATGGATGTCTCAAGAATACCCCGATAGCGAAGCTCTTTCATTAATTGAGGGTCTAAAACGTATGGTTCAAAGTGATAAGAATGGAATTGATATTTTGCGTGGTATTGCACACATTGTGGATTCAAATGTGATGCCGATGAAAAGTTGTGCTGAAACCTTAGGTTATACACAACCTCCTACTCAAGTTAATCATTCTATTCCTTTGACAACTCCTATTGCTAATATACCTACTTTTACATCAAACATAATGACTACTTCAATACAAGACATTCCTCCTATGATCACTAGTCATGGGGGCAATCCTTCTTCTTCAATCAACCCTCTTCCTTCATTCAATCCAACTTCTTCATTCATTCCTTCAATGAGTGTCCCTATTATATCTCCACAAATGAACATGACACAAGGGGGCAATTCATTTAACCATTCCATTCCTCCTTGTAGTGTTCCTCCTTTCCAATCATCTCCTATGACTAACTATCATAGTGTCCCACCACCTTACTCTCTACCTTCTTTCAATAACATAACACCTCCATCACAATCTAACACGTCTAATATGAACTCTTCGACTGAAGCGACCATTAACAATCTTGCACAAACTGTCTCTTCTTTACAGCAACAAATTGCCTCTATGAATCAGTCTAAGTTTAGTGTGCCCACATTTGATGTTGCGAGCCCACTTTCTCTTGACATTGTTCGAGCTATCCCCCCTAAACATGTTGAAATTCCGCATTTGGAGCTTTATAATGGTAAGGGTGATCCTCTAACACATGTTAAGACCTTTCAAACAATATGTACTGATTTTGCTTATGACCAAAGGTTGCTTGCAAAGCTGTTTACTAGAACATTAAGAGATAAAGCCCTACAATGGTATTGCTCGTTGCCTTCTTATTCTATTACTTCTTTTGAACAACTTGCAAATGCTTTCATTCAACAATTTCAAAACAATATAAGTCCTAAAGTTACTTTGATTGATTTAATGCATTGTAAACAAGGTGTTAAAGAAAAAGTGACTGATTTCATCGGTAGATATAAGCATTTGCATGCTCAGATTTCTTTTCCAGTACCTGACAATGATATTCAAAGAATCTTTATTTCTAATTTACAAAAAGATATTAGAGAAAAACTCTTGTTTTCTGAGTCTACTTCTTTCCAACAGTTGTGCGCAACTCTTCACAATTATCAACTGACTGTGAGTCAAATGGAACAAGCAAATCCTATGGCTCCGAGTGATAAGGGTGATAGTAGTCAACAACCATTTGGGAAGTTTAAACTGAACAGAGAGTCCATTAAATTCAATGAACACATCATCAACAACAATGTGAATGCGGCATCAGGTGTGCCTCCTATTTCTAAGTTTTTCAAGAAAGAAAGAAAGTTTACTCCTTTGAATGAATCATTGCATAGTATTATGAATAAGTTATTGGAACAAAATGTGCTTACTCTTCCTCCTATAAAGCAGATAGATCCTACAAAGATTAATTCACCCTATTTTGATAACAAATCTTTTTGTCAATTTCATTGTCATCCTGGGCATGATACTGAAAAATGTTTTGCTTTAAAAGGTAAAATTCAAGATTTGATTGATAATAATACTATCTTTGTTTCTGGTGTGAATGATAAAGGCAATACATCTATAGCTCCTCCTAACCAAAATCTTAAGATTTTTACTAATCCATTGCCTTCTCATACCTCTAATGTGATTGATACTAATGATTGCTCTGTCTCATCTGATGATCTTGTGTCCATGACTCCGAATGTGATTAACTTTGTAGAGCAGCAGAAAATCCCTAAAGAACCTTCCATCACCTTTGATTCTAGTGAAACTATCAGGGCACTTGATGGTCCGTTATATATAGTTGCAAAAGTCAAGAATACACCTTGTCGTGGAGTGCTTATTGATCCCTCTTGCATGGTTAATGTCATTACTGAAGAATTTCTTTTTACTTTGCAATTGAATCAAGTGATCTATGATGAAACAAATGTGGTTGTGAAACTATTTGATGCATTTTCTTCTCCTGCAATTGGTTCTATTACATTACCTATTGAGGTCCATAACAAATCCCTTGATGTGGACTTTGCTATTATTCCATCATCTGAACAATTTCGTGTGAAGCTAGGCTATCTTTGGCTATCTTCCATGAAAGCTATTGCTTCTCCTATTCACAAGTGTTTGAAATTTCCCCATAATGGTGAAGTTGTTACTGTTAATCATAGTCTCTTTAAACCAGCTGAAAGAACTTCTAGCGTTCCTATTGATTACTTTTGGCCTAAACAATTCCAATCTCTTCCTCCGCGAAGTGATCATCTTTTTAAATTTTATCAAAAGTGGAAGAAAGATATGATCCTATCTCTAAGTGAACCTAGAACACCCAAACTTGACATTCCTATCGTTCTTGAGAAGGAAGTTCTTCCTTTGAAAGATAAAACTAATGTCTTTCCTCAAGAAGATTCCCAACCTATCCCTATGGATGTGACTATGCCTATGATTAATAAACTTCCTAAAAGTAGACCTATCCCTCCTCGTCATGATGGACTTGGTCTCCTTCCTAAACCAAATATTCCTCCCTTATATGGAGCAGTTCCTCCTTCTTCCTCTTATGGAGAGAAGAGACCTTCCTCTTCTCGTATTATTCAACCTAAGAGACCACAACCTAAACACCCAAGTGATAAGGATGAGAACATTCCTCCTCCTCAATCTTCGCAACTTCCTACTAAGACTAGACGAAATCGTTCTGCGCGTGAACGCCGACAAAAGCATCGTCTTAGAGCTCAGGCAGCTGCTTCTCAAACTTTGCAATCCCCAAAAACACCTTCAACTAATATTATTCCATTTTCTCCTCAGCCGACGATTGAGCCGAAATCTCCTAAACATAAGGTGCATGATGGTCTTGATCCGGTACGAGTTAAAGATCCTATTTTTATAAATCTTGATGATGATATAGATGAAAATGTTATTCATGATGAAAATGTTACTCCTGTTCATTCTGATAGTGAATATGAATATGTTGATGTTGATAACCATCTATCTAACGAATTTTCTAAAGCACTTATCCTAGCTCCTAGACAAGAACACCATGGCTCGGAACATGAACATAGCCCTTGTTTGGATCTTGTGATAGCTCCATCTGCTGTGTTGGATGTTCCTCCTCTAGCATGTTTCCTACCTTCCCGAAATATTGATCAGCAAGATCGGGGGGTAGATGACATGCTAGACTAGTTTCATTAGCATAGCAGACTCTCTCCTCCTCTCTTGATCTCTTTTGTTACTTCTTCTATGTGTTATTCTCATTCTTCTATTTGTTGTCCTTAGTGTTGTCTACTTGAGGACGATGCAAAACATTGAGATCTCTGTTGGTCTCTCTCATGTTGACTCAAAAGACACATGTGTTCCCTTCTTCTAGGTGACCTTCCTTGATTGGGGAATGAAGAACAATTATGCATACATACATATGATATACATGAATTATCATACAGCATACTGACCCCGAGGAAAGCGAAGTCACCTTGTGCTTTGTGTTTTGTGTCTATTATCCTTGGGCTTATCTCACACTTGGGGGCTAAATCCTTGTGATAACGTGCTCCTTTCTAACCTCTTATATGTATCACTACCTTAAAGCAATCACCCCTGGTGAGGCGTGTGCGATCGCTTTAACGTAGGGGGGCATACATCCCATTCATATCTTTTCAAGATACTTGAAATTTTTTGACAAATTTAGCTTTGCCTTGAAAATTTTTGATATCTTTCTTACATGACTCATAGTGAGGGAACCTTACTACTGACAGTGATGGTTTTCCCTCGTGATCTTCCCTTTTACTTTGTCAATCGAAGTCGTAAGATCCTTAGTCCACTGGGGGCTTGGTGTATCTTGCCTCCTTGACGTGGTGAAAGTTTTTCAATGTTGTTTCCTTGTACTTTACCGGAAGTATGAGCGTACGCTTATACTCCCGCTAAAGTGGGGGCTAAATGTAGCGTCCTAAAATTGTGACACTTGCAATTTTGACTGCATTTGGGTCTTCACGATGGCGATGCAACACGGAACTTGAATGGAGACCCCGAAACTTGTTCATGACGTCAAAAACTGCATTTTTCAGCACCCTGGCCTGATCCTCCTTGCACCCTGCTGTCCCTGGAGGTGGGACCATGGTGCCCAGCGCCCTGGTCCCTGGCCCTATATTGGGCCGGGTCTTTAAGTTTGCAAATTGGAAAATAATGTTTCCTGGTCGGCCTAAGGTCAGGAAAAATCAGTCTATCAACCCTAATTGACAAGTGTATAAACTACATTTCCTCTCCCATTTGAGGAGGTCGAAAAGAGGAAATGAGCAAGAACAAAAGGCGAAAGCGATATTCAAACATTCAAGCATTCAAGCATTCAAGCATTCCTTCAAGCAATTGAGCATTCTAAGTCTCCATTCAAGGCTAGGTGTTGCATTCAAGACAAGGATTCAACCATTGAAGAGGAGATCACATACAACATACAACACACTACATACATTACACCTTCGCATGTAAGAATACAAACATTCTTACAACAAGGTATCAGTACTTGTTTACATTACAAACATTTACATTTACAACATTCTCATTTCTTGGTTAATTCCAAAATTGGGGTTTGACCTAAAGGCAAACCCCTCATCCCTAACCCCCCAATCGTCCTCTCTTTTCTGTGTGTAGGTTGCAGGTACGCGGCTGTAATTGAAGATCTGGAATCCTTGTGCAGAGACGAACAGATCCCCCTTCGTTTCGCGGATTTTTCGGAGGACCGTGTGCACGCCGGGCGCCATCGTCCCGTCAACTTTCGCTCAAATTTGCAGAACAGCACCGTCTCGACATTTTACTACTAATTCCAGGTCCGCAGCTTCATCCCATATCCCTATCTTTGTTTATAAGCGAATCTTTCCTACTTTACATGCATTCCTAGTTCAATCTTTCTATCTACATTCTTTACAAAAGAGGGTATCCTTGATGTCTTAACCCTTGAAACTCATATAGAATCCAATCTTGCATTACGTGGGATTGGATCTTGTGGGTTTCAACCCCTCTTTTGAATGTAAAGTCTCTCCTAAGTGAAAACCATCAACCCTAGTGACTCTCCCTTCTCTCTCCTTGGAGTTGGGGAGGGGAGAACAACTAGGGTTCGATTTTTTCGCTTTACAAAAACATACATCATTAAACATCTCATCACATAGGTACACATGCATATAGCTGCCACAAAGATGAATCATCTCATATATATATAAAGTGTCATGATACAATGATGTCAAAATTATATGGCTACAATCACCCGCAGGTGTCTACATCATCATACAAAAATGGTACAATACTGATACATAGGGAGCCCTCTACAGCTATGATGAACTCCCTCCCTCGGAGCCACCTAGCCTCGATGGAATCTGAGCCCTAGAAGGACCCACCCCAGGATCATCCCTCCTGTCCCCCCTATCTGGTGGTGGTGGAGGACCCATAACCCCACCGCTGGATGCCTGTCACCTCTGGCTCCCTCCCGTAGTCGTCGCTGTCCGCTATGGTCTACAGAAGCTCCTCGCCCACTGCTCTAGTGGAAATGCCCCATAGTATAGGTCACGCCAGTAACCTATGTCCTCCCCTACCCGTAGAACATAGGCATATCCAGCCCCTATATCCTCTGCTGCCTGCCTCCCAGCCCTCAGTGCTGTCTCAGCCTCAGTATAGTGCTGGATAGCCTGATCCCACTCATGCTTTGTCTCCCTCAGTCGCCTCCTAAGCCTAGCGGTCTCCCTCTCTAGGTCCTAGATCTCATCTGCCTGTCCCTGGCAGATCTCCCTTAGCTCAACCAGCTCATCCTCCTCCGCCTCGGCCCCCTGTGCCTCTGCCTGTGGCTCTGCTTGTGGCTCCCCCTATACTGGTGCATGTGCCTGTACCTATACCTGCCTCTGTCCCTATCCCTGCACCTATCTAGGACCCTATGCTGCTGGCACCTGTAGTGGCAATCCACCTCGACCCCTCACCACCCAAGCCTGTCTCTCCTCCCCACCCGCTCTCCATGGAATCACCCTCCGTGAACCAATGCCATCGTTGCTGACTGCTGCTGCTCTATCTCACTCTACACTCTGATCTCGTGGATGTGTGGATAACAATGAGGATGTTTTCCCCTCGTGGTCTATTTTATAGACTACCCTAGCCCTAGCCCTAGCCCTCGTTTCCCGAGTCAGTCTTCTTTATCCCGTGACTCTGTCACTTTATCCGGTCAATCCTTTCTAGCCATTCTTTCTTATCGAGAGATTGTCTACGATCTTTTCAGACATTTTCATCCAATCTCTCGAGGGGGCATATCATTCCCATCTTGGGACAACTTTGTATCAGTTCATATTATCTTCTTTGAAACAACACAACAAGCCGCATTGTCTCAAAGAGGGGCAAAATGTAGACACCTAAAATTTTCATATCTAATGAAATAAATATCTTTATTTATTTAATTAATTCATTTATCCTCTTCTAGCCTTATTTCTCATTTAAATAAATACATTTATTTATTTAAATTACCCTTTTTCCTAAATTAAATAAATATCTTATTTATCTAATTGATCCCACTTCTTCTATTAATTAAATAAATCTTTATTTATTTAATTAAGTCATTAGCCTTTTCTACCCATGACACATGTCATTCATCTCTTAATTCCTACACTACCTACCCCTCTCATTATTTTATTATTTTCTTTACCTACCCTCTAATCATAGCCGGCCTCCTTTTACACCTCTCAATCTTATCCCTCCATTTCATATAGTGTCTTCTATATAAGGAGATGTTTCCTTCATTATCAACCCTACCTGGCTAATCAATTGACGCACTCGACTACACTATGCTTTTCATATGTGATCCTACTTGCAACCACATTCCGTTCTTTGTTGAGCTCTTGTGCACATAAAATCTGCGAGCAAATATATCAAGCAAGATCAATGGAGATAGGAAGAATGGAGAATCAAACCCTATTAGACATGTGATGGTATAATCTTTGTGATTTCATTTGATTTGCATTGTCTTAGGTAATCTTCATATGTTATGGTGGATCTTTGTTGTTGTTAGGCTAGGGTTTTGTGGTTGAATTCATTTAGTCTTTCAATATTGTTGTATCCATTTTCACCATAAACACATTGTATTGATATGTACATTTAAAATAAGCAATAATTTTTTTAATGTAATGATTTACATATGATATTTTTTTCAATTTTGTAGGGTGCTTCATGTAGCACTGAGGTGGGTAGTTCTTCACGTGACCCATGGACCACTGAGGCTCAACCTCATATACCACTAGTATGTTTTTCATCCATTAATTTAAAGTGTTTACATGCTTACTAATTTAAGTACAACTTTGATTCATGTTCGTTATTTTTTGCAATTGTAGGCTTCTGGATTGTTTGATGGCGCATCACATGTACGCCTTCGACCATCAATTACTTTGCCTACATCACATGTACGCTTTTCTGTGATAATCTTGTAGTCTATATATATATATATATATATATATATATATATAATTTATGTATATATACAAGTTTGATTCATGCTTTATATATGTTGTTCAGGTCCACACCACTACCAATATTGGTACGGCTATGGGGTTGAGCCGGATGCAACCATTGACATTATCATTTGAGGCACAATGATTACAAAAATAATTTCTAATTTGTTTATACTGTGTACCTAGCTTTTATAGGGATTATCAAAACTGATGTACAATGTGTTTTTTTTGCAAGACTTGGCTACAACCACTTTTCTTGTTCATGATAGTGGACCTCCACGTATCGGTGAGGGCATTGTAGAGCACGGTCGTATGGTAATTTTTTTTTTTTTTTTAGTATTTAATTACTTTATAAGTGAATTATGCACCTAACTTCTTCTCATGTTATATCTTCTTCTCATGTAAAATCTTTTAATAATGTACAAGAGGGTGCATACACTGATACTACACAGGAGGGTGGAGTCACTGATACTGCACAGGAGGGTGGAGACACTGATATTGCACAGACACAGGATGGTGCACCTCAGGACCACGTGCAATAGGATGATTCATCTCAGCCACCATCACGTGGAGTGAAGAGGACTGCAGATGAGATGCATGCAAGTTCTTAGATTGTATATTTTAGATCATGTCATGTTATTGTATTGTGGACTTTTTATGATGACACTTGTTATGTTATCCCGAGACTTGTTATTATGTGATTATATATAGGACTTGTTGTTGTGTTATGTGATTATATATAGGACTTTTTATTATGTCGTTTCCTTGCTATTATGATATCAGGTCGTGTTATGTGATTTGGCGCACTCTAGTGATTATATATGTGATACATTATTTTGTTATTATGTTATTTGGACTTGTTTTAATGTTATTTCCTTATTAAATTATTATTTCAAGACTTGTTATTATGTCATCAGGAATTGTTATGTGATTGTATATAGGACTTTTTATTTATGACTTGTTATGTGATCTATTTATGACTTTATATATTAACATTGTGATTGATCATCTTATAGTGCAACAGTTTATAATTTAATGTGCACAAAATAACATTAAGAATAAGATAACTAATACAATATTATTTATGAAACCAAAATTGTATCAAATGTAGACTAATACAATGTTAAAGGGACAAAGAAAAACAATTATCATGATTAAATATTTAAAAGAGTTCACACAAGTATCGACTTATTAATTATAAATGAATCTCATAGAGGAATCATGATTATCATGATTATATAAAAGGATTATTAATTATAAATGAATCTCATAGAGGAATCCAATAGATTGATGGAACTAAGGCTAACCAAATTATTAGGAAGCTACAAACATAGTATCGACTTTCCTCTTAAGTTGACCACACTACTTTACTAGTGTATTGATGGTTTATTAGTGCGGATAGTAGTGGTATGAAAATCATGGACTTCATGGTACTAAAATAAAAAAGTACACTATAAATATAGATTTGTCATACAATGATAAATATAGAGTCAGGTCATATTTAAGACATAATTCTATCTTTGAACTTACAATTAATGTATGAAGAGATTAAACAATTAAATAAATATATCATAAAAAAATAGAATTCAATTGTAACACAATTACAATGTGCACAAAATAACATTAAGAAGAAGATAACTAATACAATGTTGTTTATGAAACCAAAATTGTATCAAATGTAGACAAATACAATGTTAAAGGGACAAGTAACACAAACTTACATGCGTATAAATTTGATTCAACCTAATGTACCATCTGCATCCTCTCTCTTCTGCAATGCGTCTATGATTGCCTCATGCTCTTCTACTGAAAGTGTCCACAATACCTTATTAGCAGGTCTACCTTTGTATCTTTCTAATTTGGTGTTTGTTGCCACCACCAAATGAGAATAGTGTATAATCTTCTTTTCTGATTGGTAGTCTTCATAAGCTGGTAAGCCATTCCTTCTTGTTAAGTATTTGTGTAGCCATGTACTAACCACCACAAGAGACCCAACTGGATACTGAAAACCATCATCATCTACTTGATCACATATCAACTTTTTCTGAGGTTCTACACATCTAGCTAGCCAATACTCAACCTGCTCATCATTATCCTCAGGTGCAACAATAGCATACACATGTCCTATAAAACAAATTTAAGTACAATGTGTAGAAATAAAACTTGTTAGAATTTATAATTCAAATATGTAATCATTAATTATATGACAATACATAAAAATATATAATTTAAAGTTATAAACAATAAATTGAATTAAATTACCAGGTTGTATGAGGTCTGAAACACGATCATAATCTTTTGATGCAAATGCATGATCGGGGTCTTCATTTCT
Source organism: Cryptomeria japonica (assembly GCF_030272615.1). NCBI lineage: Eukaryota > Viridiplantae > Streptophyta > Pinopsida > Cupressales > Cupressaceae > Cryptomeria > Cryptomeria japonica. Next base: position 257,899,840 of record NC_081413.1, read on the forward strand.
TCTAACATCTTCATATTGTGTCTCAGTAGGTGTTAAGGATTTGTGTTGCCATTCTTCGACCCATTATGTATTCTCGCATTCTTCCCATTCACCCGCAACACAAAATTGACAAAAACATGCAAGCTCTCTAGTTCATATAGTCCAAGTATTAGAATTAGAACTCTTAAATGAATGCCATCTAGCTGACCCATTTATTGTATCACAATCATATCTTGGAAGGATATTCTCCTCTTTAACTAGCTAGAAGAAACGTCTAATTGTAGAGTTCTGACTTGATCCTATGGATAAATTTGCACTACACCAATCCACAATTGCACTTGCATTTTTAAATTTAGCCTTTTCCTCAAATTTGAGTTGCTCTCTGCAAAGGGCTCTCTTAACACATGCACCGGCACCGTCATGTTCTCCTTTCCTGTGTCTAGCCTCAAAAAAACTCCAAATGTGTTCGATATTAGTTTTCTTATGAATCCTACTCAACCAATAAAACATTCTAGCATTCTTGAATTGCCCTGTGCAATTATCAGACCATATTAGATGTTGTGTCATTTGAATTTCTCTTTCCCTCAAATTTTGAAAAAAGGTCTTGAAGCAAAACTGGACAAACTCAGATGAGTGTAATTTATTATCACTCATATAGAAATGGTACTCTCTCAGAATTTTGCGATCCTCTTGTGTACTATATGGTGCATGCCTATAGACAATATGGACAAAAATTGATACCTGCACTGAATTGTAGTATTGTGATTGTACCTCATCTTGTGGTGCAAGCGTGTAGTTCTCGGCAAAGTCAACAACTGAAAGTATACTACCAACAGGAAATGTATCCTTACATATTCGAAACTGACCATCAAGCCATCTAGCATTTTGAGTGTGTTTAACATATTTAGGTATGATGTTACTCTTGAATTCATTCATAAATGCATGAACACTAAATTTTTCAGTGATTAGATCGCATCATTTTCCAACCTTTCCATCCTTTAGTGGATACTCAATAGTTTTAAATCTTTTAACATCAATTAATTGTTGTCCAAAATCATTTGAAAGATTTTCATGCAAACATTCATCCAACAATGCAAGATTGCCACATATATCACATACACCATAAACACATGCATTGAAAAGAAAATTTTGTTCATTTAGTGGGTTGCAAAACAAACTTGAAATAAACTCCTTTATAGTTTCAGGTGGTATATTTATACCACATTCTTAGAACATTCCATTACTATGCATGGTAACACGTATATATCGAAATACATCATAATGGTAGCGAAACTGAACATGAGTTTTGCAACAACATGTGACTCTCTCCTTAATTCGAACATACCAAGGTTTACACTTTTCAAAAGACCTTTGACAAATGCTAATAGTCAACACCTTATCATCCAAATTTTTTTTATACAATTCAGTTTGAGTCATGTCCAATAGGTGTTTTGGATGTGGATCACGAATTTTTGACCCAACTCTTAATTTAAGAACATCTCTAGCATTAGGTGATACTCTCGTATTATCGTGCTAGAATTTTTCGATTAAATTTTTGACTTCACCAGTAAGTTTCATATCAGACCTTGGAAGTCTACCACTAAAAGTCCACAATTTGTTTGCCGGATCACTTTCAAAATTAACTCTTCTTTTTACAGCTCTTGACAAAGTTTTGCGATGAATATTAAGATATCCACTTATGTTACTCATCATTCTTTTATTAGAAGTTGTTTGGCTTACTAAAGCTATTGTTATTGCCCGTCGTGCCACATTTTTATCTTTAGAACGACTTTTCTTTCCAATTGTATCAAAGGCGCTAGCAACAGTCGATACAACTTGTTTTAAAGACTCCTCCTTCTTCTTGGGTTTGACATAAAAGCCTAACTTCTTCATCACTTTTCGCATTTTAGTCATTTTAATTAGTTGTACCATTAATTGACATTGAAACCCAAATTTCTTATTATAAAAAAATGTCTAAACAATCTATTTGCATGTGTCCTAATCAGTCTCCATGAAACCAAGCCAGGAAGGTTGTCTAGTACATCACTTTTAATTTCAAAATTTTCATTCATTTGATTATCATTCAAACATGTTTCATTTTCAATTGGTGTTTCCATGTCTACATACACATTATTGGTTTTAGTTGTAGGTGGATTTTCAATTTCATTTGGAGTTTCAAATTTGGTTTCAATTTCAGTTTCAAGTTGAGATCTAGTTTCATTTGGGGTTTCAATTTGGATTTCAATTTCACTTTCAACTTGACTTCTAATTTCATTTGGGGTTTGATTTTCAATTAGAATTTTATTTAATAAGTAACCTGCTTCTACTAAATCACCAATTTCTTCATGAGAAAAACCATAGGGTTGCGAAGACATACATGTATCCAATAATGGATTAGAAGATGCACCTGAATTAAATGGTTCTATTGTGTTTCCTTCGTCAACATTTATGGTCTCATTGATGTTCTCCTCTTCTAAAATGATTGTGGAACTTGAAGCTCCTTGTCTCATTCTTGATCTTCTCTCTCGTTGACGCATTGCCTCCTTCTCCCTATTTGCTGCAATCTCCTCAGTTGTCAGAACCTTCCTTTGCCTCTTTCTGCATTGATTTGATCCCATGGCTACACCAAAATTTGAATTCGAATCAATCTCCTTACCAAATCGACAATAAGACAAATAAAGAGAATGATTAATCAAAACATTCTCTTTGCAGATCGTACCTGTCAGCCAATGATTGAAAAATCATTTAATCATTGGGATTTGTGTTTGTGGGCTAGATTGTGGCCCAACAAATCTTTTCAAAAATGGGCGCCCGTTATTGAATAAAACAGGTGCCCGTTTCGCTTTCAACGGTACAGAGCGAAAGCGCCTGTTTTTTAAAATTAGGGGTGGGAAACATTCCTTAGCTTTGTTTTTTGCTTCGGGATAGGCTTGGTCTCACCAAGCCTATGCTTGGACTTCCAAAAAAATGACTAAGGTAAAACGAAATTAGATTTCTACCTTGGCCTAATTTTTTGAGGGCCTTTCTGATTGAATTTTTTGACGAAACGAAAACCCATTAGAGTTTTCAGCGTCCTGGTTTCATAAATGTAAATTTTATAGTGATAAGATTACTTTTACTATTTTTTTATTATTTATTAATCAAAAGTAGAACCTAAACCTAAAATACCAAGGTTTACTAAAACTTTAATAACTTTTTGGTTTTTAGGATTTTAGAAAAATAAACTATATGGCATCAATCTAAATACAATTCTTTTGAATATTAAAAAAAAAAAAATTGAAAAATATGAAATTTTCATCAAATTATGGTGGTCGTACACCCGATGTTTTGAAAATATACTTTATTGTCAGTTAAAAATTAATAAAAAAAAATATATTCAATAAAAAAAATAAGCAAAAATATTCTCATCAATATTTGGTGTCTTAGGTATCATTTCCCATAAGGATTTGCAAAAATTCATTTATTTGCATAAAAAAAGGGTGGTCGTACACATGCGTGGTATGGTCCTGAAACAGGCATTTTGAAAAACTGGTTTTTAAACATGCCTACTAAAAAGGGATTTCTACCATGTGGGTATTAAAATAAATTACATATTTGAAAAGTAGACTCTGAGCACTACATTTTCTATTACTGAAGTTTTTTGAGATTCAATCTCTAAGTGCATCAAATTTTGACATCAATCGACATAAAATTTGAAAAACAGAGAAAACACTTCCACTTTTTGCCCAAAAGTGGGACTCAACTTCTTGCAGCCACCCATATAATACAAAGTATGACATGTTTGCTTAGATTTGTAATTTTTTCAAATTAAAGTTTAAATTTTTTTACATAGTCTTTTTGTTGCTTTTGTAAAAGATTAAGATTGTATATCTTGTATTTTTATATATATATTTTACGTCAAACGTTTGTGAATATATTTTATAATATTTAATTTGACTTACTCGTTGCATAAATCAATTTCATTTGTGAATTTATTAATGAAATTTCAAAATTTGCATTATCTCAACCAAAGATCAATATTCTCCTCTTGGTCTCTTGCTAGTCTAGCCTAGGCCACATATTGTGGCCTAATCAATCTTATTTTAATTTTAAATCCCTCACTCACAACTTGACATTTCAAGAAGGTAGTTATTGTCTTGTTGCCCTACATGTCAAACACCTCAAGTTGAGCCATTAGGGAATGTAATTAAAAGTACTTCTTGATATAGTTGTGTCTCTGATTTTATGTATCGATGTTTTGGGCCATACTCCATGCTCCATCATCAAGATAAATATAATGAATCTTGATGATAGATCAAGGAGTATGTTCTAAAATATTGATGCAAAAGATCTCGTACACAATTATATCCAAAAGCACTTTTGATCATTATTATGGTTTGTGAAAATATTATGTTCCTTATAAAAAATATGTATTTATAGACAATCCAAGGTAATTAATAAAGCATCTCAAATATATTTATTCATTTCAAAATTTTAAAAATCATGAAAATCAAATGAAGGCATTATTGATTACACAACATTGCAAAGCATCATTTAGACATTAATAAACATCTTCACATTGCATTAGTTGTTTGACATGTTTCTAAAATTGTACACCAACTCCATGGGGATTGACTTATTCAAAGAAAATCTAAGATTTTCATCCTCTCACCTCTAAAGAAAGCCCTAGATTATGTTTCTCAATATAAATAAAGCTCAAATAGATGACATAAGACACAAGTGCATTGGCATTCACAATTTGTATAATTTCTAGAGTCGGTTGAGGTAGAAGGACATAATCACACAATGTGATTCAATTTGAGATCAATTCATATGACATAATCTCATAGAATCACAATAGTTTATAATAGAGGTCAACTGGATACAAATGGATTCAGAGCAGAACTTGAGGTCAAGTATGAATTATCTTTGAAATAAGATTACAATATGTCACACACTTCCATACTCCTCTTTTCCTCCAACATGGCAGGACCCATGTACATGTGAACAACCTCCTTATGTCTCTACTTGTCCCTATTCCTATAGAGTAGCTCTACATTCAACTGTTCCTCATAAATTCAACATAAAGAGAGTTATTTATATAAAATGACAAGAGCTCCAAACCCACCAAAAAAGGTGTCCAAAGATGTCTCTCCATTTCAAACATCCCCAACCCTTGGATTGCCTCCACAAAATGTGAAAGGACATTGATTTTGTCTCCAATACTTTCCTTTTAATTTGGGCATAAAATGTGGAAGATAAACATTACATTAAATGCAATAAATGATGGACTATCAAGAGACAAATGGTGCCTCTTCCAAGAGCCCACTCAGAGAAGCTGAAAGGTCATTCCTTTGTTCACTTTCAATTTCATCAATTACCCCATTCTAAACGTCCACATGCAGGGAAAACAATATTAAGTGATTATGTTAACAATCCACCTTTATTGCTACTAGTGGAACCTATCACCCCTTATGAATGTATTACAAACGATAGTGAGAATAAATATTAGAAAATATTTTCCAATACACCCTAAGTGCCTTAGGACACTTTCCAGAGATGTTGGAAACATTTTATAGGATTTACAAGGTAGATGATACCTTAACCCTAATAGAAGAAACATACAATGACCAAGGAATCATTCAAAAAAAGCTTATATTCATTATGCAATTAGATCATACCATAATTGACTTAATATGGACCTTTTAATCTAGCATATTGTAAATGAAGATAGAAAAAGAGTTAACACACAAGTTGATGCGAATCAACAATTGAGAACCCTTAACGAGTGTTAATTGTTGTTGCTGAGAATAACTTCCAACCAACAAAACAGCCTTTGCAACAAATTTCTCCTCTTTCAAATTTTTCTTTTTGGAATTGTAACTTAGAGCATTCACTCCTCTTTCCACTATTTCACTTCCTGCCTATTCCTAGTGCCTTAGACAAAGAATCTCCCAAAATTGGCATTGGAAAATTAAATTTTGGATATATTGCAACATTAAATGGCCCACCCACAAGATTGGGATTCAACATTTCCCATCCTCTAAAATAAAATTTTAAATTTCACATTGGAGCCACTGAACACATGAAAGTTAAGATAAATGTAGCACCTTTACAATGTATATTAAAATTAATTTTTTAATCACCTAGATATGTGTGAAGAGAGCCCCAAAAACATGCTTGAAGAGATAAAAGAGGTTACAACAAAAATAAAATAAAAAGAAACAAACCAACAATTTTTCGGTTGTGCAAGATTGTCTGTGCACCTGGATGCTCCTACATCACAAGTGGACCTCACAATAACGCTAGGAACACATCAATTGGAGCAGTAAAATGAAATTGAGTTTACATCATCATTCTAGAATATCTACATGGATGAAATTTTTTGTCCTTGAACACCACCATAAAGCCAATCCTATCAAGGGGGTCAACTTAGCAGAACATGGCACTTGCAATTTAACAATCTCCTATAGGTATTTCCAAATACTAGCAACCCTTAATATTTAGCGATGGATAAACTTCAAGGTGGGTTGAAAATATAACACATGTGGTAGAGTTAAAAGACTAATTAAAATTTGAAAAATAATATAGACAAAAAAGATTATTTCTAATTTCTATTCGATCAACTTCAAACTTATATTAATATTTCTAGACTAAATATCTTTCTCTATCACATTTTACTATATTAGATTCACAATCATAAAAATGACTCATAAGTGGAGAATCAACCTAGAAAGTTAAAAGACTAATGAAATTTTGAAAAATAATATGGATAGAAAAAGTCCATTTCTAACTTTTAATCGATCAACTTCAAACTTACTCAATATTTCTAGACAAAATATCTCGTCTCTCATATTTAATTTCTTAACCTAACATTTAGTGTTCAATTATTACTCTCACAACTATCACTTTAATTAATATATATTGATGATAGTAATATGTGTGCATTTCATTTGATTAACATAAGTCAAACTTAAAGAAAGGTTATTTTCCTTCTCAAAGTATATAAATTATTGTTGATTATAATGAAGTGATGGAGGTAATATACTAAATACGAGGGCTAATACTTCTCTTAATAATGATATATACATAATTTCAAGACTAATATCTATTTTTTTAAGTAAAAGTATATACATTATTAACAAACCTCATACCTATCTCTCAAACATGGAGTGATGAATCTAACATACCAAATTAGAGAACTAATACTTATCTCATAATGATAATTCATATATTATTTTAAGCCTAATATCTATTTCTTAATACTAGTAATATATTATTGTCAAATCTCATATGCATCTTTTAAAAATGAAGTGATTGATTTAATATACCAAATTAGTAGACTAATACTTACCTCTTAATAATGATACATACATTATTCAAGCCTAATAATTTTGTTTTTCATAATGATAATCAAATTATTTTCAAATCTCATACCTATCTCTTAAAATGTAGTAATGGAATCCATATACCAAATAAATAGACTAATACTATCTCTTAATAATGATCCATAAATTATTTCAAAATAATGTCTATTTATTAATAATGACATATAAATGGAATCCATGTACCAAATAAATAGACTAATAATATCTCTTAATAATGATCCATAAATTATTTCAAAGTAATGTCTATTTATTAATAATGACATATAAATTATTTTTAAATCTCATACCTATCTTGATAAAATAAATATATCAAACAAATAGATGAATGATATTCAAACCTCATATAAATTATCTCTAAAATTAACATAAAAAATTAATACATATTTCTTTAATAATATATACATTATTTCAACTAATATAATGCAATGATGGTGACAATGTATCAAATTATAAGCCTTGTAAATTTCCTAATAACATTTGGTCAATGCATCTTTTTCAACTATAATGAGTATAAGGACCTCCAAAAAAGAATGACTTTGCTTTGAGAGTGATGTTCCACTCAAAACAAAATGAAAACTGTGGAAAATGGCCATGTGGAGCATTTATAGTGGACAATTTGTACGCACACAGTAAAGGAGACGAGTTCCTTTAAAGGTCCACTTCCAAATAAAGTATGTCGATGAGCAAGACCACTATTTCAATTATGGGGAAAGCGAGTGCCCCAACCATATAGGGGAATCTTTCATGAGAGTATTGCTCTTTTTTTTTTTCTAATCAGATTAATTTTACCATATCTTTAAAGAAAGAAGATTGAGAAAATACAATAAATTCATAAAATTATATTATAATTTTATACATTATATTTTAAATAGTGATATTTGTATGATGAAATCATTTATAATTTTTATTTTATTTTATTAATAACTTATTATTTTTATTAATTTTTTTTTCCCTTGAAGACTATAAATCAATGTATATAATAAAACATTAGTACAAAGATTAGATGAAATGAATTGATTGAGATAATTACAAAATTAAATTATATGAAAGAGACAAAATTAATTGATCAGTTTTTTAACTGAGAGTAAGTGAAAGTTGAAAAATGGAAATGATGAACATTTTTACATACCTATGTGAATATAATATATTTCCTCCTAATAACAAATAATTATAACAATTTCAATTAACAAAATTAGATGGTTTTTGTATGTGGAAATGTGGTCTTCTATCTGCAAGAGGGAAAACACTTCAAACACACAATTGCAACATTGCATTAGATGTTAGAAATCAAAACACATGAATAGATTAAAAACTCTAAAATCGCCTCATTGTCCTTTATCTCTAAAGATCTCTAAGATTTAAGGTGGCCCTCACTTGGAAGAGCACTTGATCCTCAAGATGACAACCTAGAGAATGAGTTATATGAAAAATGCTACTAGAATCGAAACGGATGCAACTAGGATTCTAGTGAATGCAAAGAGATGAAGATGAAGATGAAGGATACAAGTTTGGTGATTAGGAGGCAAAGTATATTCCAAATTGAAAGCTAAGTATGCTACGTGAGTTAATTAAACTAAGATGAGAATGCAAAACTTATAAAAGAAGTGAAATTAAGCTAGGATGGAAGATTAAAATACAACTAAATGAAGCTAAACTATGTGCAATGGATGCTTAAGGACGATGTTGATGCTTGGTGATGACAAAGAGAGCTCTATAATTTTGATGCACAAAAGACTTGATGAATTGAAGAAGGAATGGGTTCTATTTATAAGGAAAATAGAGCAATGGATGGTTGAGATTGAGTAATCTCAACAAGGGCTAGGATTGAAAGTTATCAATCCATTGGAGAAATTCAATCCAATCCCAAGTTGACAAATGTCACCTTGAGAGGGCTTGAGGGGATGCTAAACAAGCATTAGATGCTAAGCAAGCAATTAGGGATAACCTCAAGGAATGACACCATGGATAATGCTATTAACCAGGGAGGCATGCTATTACCCAAGAGGTAAACTCTTGTGCAACATGGGAAAATGGTTAAAGGGACAACCATCATGGTGAAGGGGTGTGGGCTTGTAATAGGCATTAAATGCCTTAGAAGACTTTTAGGGCTAATTTGTAAGGCTCTTACAAATTTGGGGAACTCAACAGGTTAGCTTGTTGAATAAGGTAGAGTCTTTAACACATTTTGAAGACTTTCCTCAAATTTGGAGAAGTGACTCCCCCAATTTTAAGGATGAGACATGATTAGGAGAATATGACATGGTTAGGATAGGATTAGAAGGCTTCTAAAAGAATGATTAGGGGAATATAAGATTTTGCAAATGAGTCAGGGAAAATAGGTAATTTTGGTAAATAAAAATGATTTAATTTTAGCCAAAAAGGGGATGCAACTTGCATTTGTAGGATTTTACAAGTGGGGGGATTTTTAAATAAATTTTGATTTATTTAAATGCAAAATGGATTTTAATTAAATGTGAATTTAATCAAAAATGAGAAAAGGGGTTTTTAATTAAATAAATAAGATTTACTCAATTAAATGACTAAGGGTACTTAATCAAACCTTAGTTTAATTAATAGGTTAGGCTAGAAGAAATGGATTTAATCAAATCTTTAATTTGATTAATAGGTTAATTAGAAAAATAAAGATATTAATTAAATCTTAATTTAATTAATTAAAAAAATTAGAGATAATTAAATGAATAATATTCACTTAATTCATTGTGCAACTTTTAGGTATCTACAGTTTTAATATTTAAATTTTTTTTTTCCAAAAACTCCCCACTGAGATAAATTAGGAGATAAATTAGGATCAAATCCAGCAAGGTATTAGGTAGTCAGGCATCTACTCATTTAAATCACGTTTACCCCCCCTTGGCGTTGTCACAGATGGTGCTTTCCCACCTCTAAACCCTGTCCACCACAATTGCTGATGAAAACGATTTCAACAAAGGAAGACACATGAATACACCCATATATACCTACACACAGCTTCCATCTCTGACATGGCAAGGAAGCATTCTTACAAGGATTGTTTTACAAGAAGAAACCAGTTATGGTTCAAGCTCAGGAGATTATGGCGGGTGGAATTGGGTTGAAGGCCTTCTGCACTGTTTGCATACTCATAGCCATTGTTTCTTCTGTATCTGCAACAAATTCTTCCAAATTGAACTATGATACTGTCGATACAGATGGATTCAGAGCAGAACTCGAGCATATTGATTCTCAACTCATCTCTATCCACAACATCACTTGGCTGCAACGAGCAGTGGAACGAAGCAAGCAGAGGCTGCAAAGCTTCACTGCAGCACGCACAGAAAAGACCAAGGCGAAAGATTTAGGAGCGTCTGTGAACATGGGAAAAGGGGAATTTGTGATGAAACTGGCAATTGGAACTCCGGGCGTAGCCATGGCGGCGATTGTGGACACTGGAAGCGATTTGACATGGACCCAATGCAAGCCCTGTACCGATTGCTTTGCGCAGTCCACTCCCATTTTCAACCCTGCTCTGTCCTCCTCTTACAAAAAGCTCCTCTGTTCTCACGCCCTCTGCTCCACCCAAGCTCTTCCCGAATTCTCCTGCATATCCAAGGCCTGTGAGTACATGTACACATATGGTGATCTCTCTGCCACTGCTGGAACACTCTCTTCTGAAACCTTCACTTTTAGTTCCCCCAAATCGAAAGCCAAGCCTTCAAAGGTGAGAGTTGCATTTGGGTGCGGCCATGACAATGAAGGCGACGGATTCGAGCAAGCAAGCGGAATTGTGGGGCTGGGAAGAGGGTCACTGTCCTTCATTGCCCAGCTTGGCAAATCCCTTGCCCACAAATTCTCCTACTGTCTCAGCGATTCCCCTGCCAAATCCAGCACCATTTTTTTTGGCCAGGCGGCCCGATTGGAAGGCCGGGTTGTGAAATCTACTCCGTTTCAAGTCGATCACAGGGGAGAACCAACTTACTTCTATCTCTCTCTGCAGGGGATCAGCGTGGGGAAGAGATTGCTCGGGATTCGGAAAGGGACTTTCGATGTTAGATCGGATGGAACAGGCGGATTCATCATAGACTCTGGAACAACCATCACATATCTGCCCGAGCTCGCCTACGGTGCTCTGAAAAAGGAGTTGGTTTCCTTAATTAAGCTTGCCACTGTCGATGGCTCACAATTCGGGCTCGATCTCTGCTATAAAATTCGTTCTGTTAAGCCTTCTCTCGCCCAATTTCCCAAATTGACTTTCCATTTCAAAGGGGCAGATTATGTTCTGCCTCCAGAGAATTACATGATTTCTGCTGATTCGAGTAGTAAATTGTTGTGTCTTGCAATGATGCCCTCCGGTGATGGGATCTCCATCTTTGGGAATGTGCAGCAGCAGAACAACCAAATTCTTTACGATTTGGGAAAAAATATGCTCTCCTTCTCGCCTGCTCTCTGCGACAGCATTTGAATCTTGTGCAGGAATAACAGAGTTCAGGCAAATAGATTGTTATAACAATCTGAGAATTGAATATACCATTGTATAATATGTAGAGGAGATTGAATGTTTAACAGTAAGATCCACACAATCTATAATAATAGTGTTCTTACAAACCTCTGCTATCCATCGTAACATCTATCAAAATGTAAGATTGTCGGCACAGTAAAAATGTTTGAAATGTTGTCCAGTGAAACTGAAGCCTGCAATTATAGTGAGAAGGTTGGGAAGTATAGTAAATTTGTTTTTTAACAGTAAGAAATTGGAGTATATGCGCTTAATGGTAACATTTTTAATGTCTTTGTGTGTACACGACTTATATGTATTAAATGTTGTTTTGTCGGTTGAAGACAACTAAACCAACCCCACAATTGATTTAAAGAGTTTGAAATGGACAACATGTAACCAATATGAAGCTAAACTCTATATCAGTACAATTTGAGGTTGATTGATTGAAAATGGAGAAATATGAGTAATTTGAGATTAAAATAATCAAAATGATTAGAAATTGTTTTGATATAAACATTAATGATTAAGAGGTTGTGACAAAGATTAATAAATTGAAATTAGGATCAAAGATTTCGAGATAAATGAAATTCAAGCTTTTAGTTCATGTATGGTCTAGTCTACTTGACACAATCACATCTAATATAAATGATTTTACCCAAAATTAATTGATGATCATAGCGTTTTGTTTGTTGTTGAGTGTGCCTACAATTGAGATAGTATTTTGTTCATTATTGCTATGACTAAGGAAGTATTGTGCTTTAGAGAATTGTAGGGAATGTATAATTTATAAAGGGAAGTATGAAACTATATTGATGATAGTTAAGCCTCCAGGTTGATTTAACAATTTCAAACAAAAGAGTTTTGATTATAACTCTTTCACCTAAAAATGTTTTAGTTAAAATATTGCATATAAATTCAGTTTGTTTAAATTTTAAAATTAAATTATATTGATGTAGTAGTTTTAGATGAAAGGGTTTCACTTGAGACTCTTTGTGCTGTCAAGTGGTTTTAGGTAAAACTATTTCACTTGAAACCAATTTGTTGGATAAAAATGTGACATAGTTTTGAACTTTTAGCCAAGACTATCGTCTACAATGACATGATGTGTTGGTGATAGTGATGATGTATGATCATAAAATGTGTGTCTTTAAGTAAAAGTAGTATATAAAGATGACAATATCTTGGGAGAAATTGGCCACTATGTTGTTGCTTGTTTACTCTTAATATTTTATGATACATGTTTCTTTTGTGTGATAATTTTTATCACTATCACGAGAATCCATAGCTAATGACACATCATTTTGTGACATTTATCCCACTTTTATTTTCTTTAGGTACCCATGTTTCTGTTGTAATGTTTATTGGAGACTTGAGGTCAACCATTATATCACCACATGTTGTACCATTTATGCTCACTTACAAGTAGATATTTCTTTGATTCTCGTCATGTTTGATTTCTTTATGTGACATTGATGTTGTGTGTGTACTACATCAATCCTTATATGTTTTAATAAAACCAATGCCATCAATATAACTAGCATCAGAGATCCTCGTCATCCATTTTTTATTGATCATATTCATCGCGTTGAGGTATTAATATAGACTTTCAAGATTATAAATACCCCAATTTGAATCACATTATTGTCAATAAGATTTCATTTTTTATGTGTGAGTGTTATACACCTACCTATAATATATCCACGTATCCAAATTATAATCACAAAAATAATTAGCACTGAAACAATGTGAGACATCATTTAATATATCAATTAGTTTGATGGAAGATAACGTATTAAGTTTATTTCACAATAATTGTTATAAGACTACATTTGGAGGAACCATTAGTCAATCTATTAAATTACCCTTTTAGTTTTAAGATAACTTTGAGGGAAGTGCAAACTAATGAGGGCTAAAAATGACATTAAAGGTGTAACTTTTTACCTAAAAATTAGAGCTTGTTACATGGTGTAATGGTTCAAGGAATGATATAAAAATGGTGGGAAAACATTAAATGTAGAATTGTGTTTCTAGTTTTCAATATTTAAAACATTATAATATCAAAATGATAAAAAATGGTTAAATAAAAGATGTATAAAAGTGATGTTTTTATTATGTATATGAAAGTGTTTTTAAATCTTTTGGAAATAAATGTGGTGGATTTTTAAATATATTTTTATTAAATTATTTCTATTATTATTTAATAGGATAAGATAGAAAACTAAAATCTATTATATACAACCACCTTAACTTGACCGAAAATAATTGTAGCATGAAATATTTTTTAAATGAGATTATGATATCTAGCTTGGGTTCACATAAAATTCTTTAATAGATTTCAAAAATCAAGTTAGTGATTTATTATGTTTGAAAAATGTTAAATAATTTAAACATTATATTTAAAGTTTGGGAAATTTTCATGTTTCAAAGCCTTATTAATTTTATTAAAAAATATATAATATAAATTTGTTAGCCATATTGTTGACATTAGGTTTGTTAATGATTATCATCATGAACTTGTAGTTATTTGTCCAATCCTCAAACTAAAGCAAACAAGGGGGGAAACTTGAGTTTAAAAATGCATTCAGACTGAAATTTTATTCAATCAAAATATTATATCTACTTTATTTAGATAAAGTATCCAATTCGTTGAAACTAAATGTTTGGTTAGACTTGAGAACCTAGAAGGTCGATAGAATATGTAGTCAAGGTTGACTAGATATATGTTTCAATAAAAAAACAAGTCCAACATTTCCTCTTTTTTCATCTTCATTTTTTACACTTACCTTTGAAATTTATTGCACAACATATGGTAATAAATAAGAGTGTTAGAGATTCAAATAAGATCATTTTCAAACAATAATTTATATGGCATACACTAGCTTGCATAATTCAAAAAATTAGTTATAATGATGAAGAACCAATTTTCCCAAGACAATGAGTAAGATATTTATTGGTTAAATAAATGTTGGAGCTCACTTTATGGTGGCTTGAAACTCACTTTAGCTGGCATAAGGGTAACAACATAGAGGTGTGTATCACTTTTTGGCTTAACTAGATTGTTCAAATCAATTTTTTTATTTTATTTTTTGGTATTTTGTTAATTCTAACAAGCAAATTATTAAGAATATGTAGGAAATATAAACTGATGATTTGAGATATTTCTTATGTATATTCCAAATATTTTTTATAATTTTAAAAAATAATTCTCTTTTTTAAATCTTTATTAATAAATTATTTAATATACTTAATAGTATTTTTAATGAGTAATATTTTTCCATAATATATAGCTTGAGCTTGAAATAAAATATTTTCATAGTTTCTTAAATATTAGTCATTGACATTGATGTATAGGATACACCTTAAAAAAAAGGGTGATTGGTGAGGAGGGAAGTTTTAGCCTCGCCTGATCTAGGTGAGGCTACAAACGAGGGACCTCATACTCAACATGAATACACAAAATCAACATAGATAGTCCAAAATCGCAAGTACTATAGTCCAATAAGGACATGAGTCCCACATGCACACTAGCCCAGAGAGGGTAAGGAGCACTATGCCATTTGGCATGAAAGCCAACCTTTTCTTAAATTTTTTAATACATGCTTTGTTTATTATTAATTTTTAATCAAAAATACTTATTATTTAAACACATTTTTTCCATAACACATCACTTTTTGTATATACCTAAATCATCAATATATGAAAGAAGTACATATATACCAAACATAACCATTATTTTTAAAAAATTATAACTTTTTATTTTTGAAGTCTTAGAAATAGGTCTTTATGTTTGTTAATAGACTTATGTTGATTGGAAAACATAAGATGACTATAATAATTATATAAAATATAATAAAACCTATACTTAAAATCTTACTTCAAGGGCTATATTCATGCAAAATATTATGTCACAATGACTTTATTTGATCATGGAAAATATACATTGAATAAAAATGTTTTGTCTACCAGAATCCTAACGCGTGGAATGGAAGGAATAAACTGTGACATAGGCACTTCAAATGGAGAACCTTTAATTGAAGGTATTTGATATTCACATAGGAAGTATGGGTGACTTGGGCATAACTAAACTTTTGAAAGAAAAACAATCTACAAATGAAGGACCTTCTCCTTTGATAGAAGGTGCTTGATTTTATTAGACTAAATTTATGATTTCAAAAGTGGTCCACAAGTGATACAGAGCTTTATCCTATCCATAGTTTAAAATCTTAGCACATAATGATTGACTACAGGGTAATTTCACAAATGTGGGAGACCAAATACTTCAACTATTGAAGTGGTTGTGGCTATAGTGCTGATTGACTATTGAAGTGGCTATAGTGTTGATTGACTATTGAAGTGGCTATAGTGTTGAAGTATAGGGACCGTATGACCTAATGTTTAATAAACCTGGATAGAAAAATATGACACACTATATGAGGATCTTGTGTATCATAAATTATTGACCTATAAAATTATGTGTATATGTATGCACTATGTAAAAGTAAAGGGAGATATAATAGATTAATTGTCATTGGATTAGGTACCATCGTCAAATGAGAAAATAAAAATTCAAATACATAATCATAAGATTTTTCTTTTTCATATATTTCTACACCATGTGTTCACTCTGATTGGTCCATGAGATATGTAAAGGGAATGCATCATAATTATGTGTAATATATAGTTCTCAAAAAATTCATAGTGTGAAGGCGTGAATTACCCATGTGAGAGACATTAGAGACATCTAATTTTTTTGTTTTAATATAAAATATAGATATATCCATAAGATCTCCTAAGTATTGGCAGTAGAGATTTAAATATTAGGATAATTATACAAGCTCATTCTTCGAAAATTAGTAAAGTAATGAACATTGTCAATTTGAACTACACGCTTAACTAGATACCAAATCAAGTTATTTAGTGGAACATGGGAATGGATTCAAGGTATGGTACCTTTCTAAATGAAGCCAAACCTCCAAAATAAGGGTTGGTTACCTTTCTAAATTAAGTGTAAACTATGTTGGCCCAACTTAGGACTAAATAATCCTATAGCTAAAATTATTATAACAACTTGCCAAAGAAAAGGAGAAGGACTTGAATAAAAAGAAGGTGATGCATGAAGATTAGAGTGATTCTTACAACTCAATATATCATAGAGAATAATTAAAATTACCAAAATTTTATATAATCCCTTGTTGGAACTACTGTCAGGACTTGAATGTAGGCTAAGGTTTAGCAGATACTGAGAGAAGAAATATTACTTCATAATTAGACCTTCAAATGATTCTAACACATTATACACACAAACAAGAACAAAAATATATATATACTAACAAAGGTAAATAATTTACTCACAAAGGTAAACAATTTAGTTACAAAGGTAAATACTTTACTCGAAGTGAAAGATGTATGGAGAGACAAAAAAATAGTGAAATTTTATTGAAGCTAAGGCTTGAGAGCCAGTTTATAGTTACAGAGTGTGTAAAATTATAGGTATCTACTTCAAAAACTCTGGGAGGAATCACAACAAATGAACAATAGGTTCTTAATATTGATCAACAAATAAGAGGAGAGAGATACAAACAAAATGTGGAAGGAGGGAAACCCTACGAAACCTGCCTACAATATTTGACACTTTTTACAATGAACAAATTGGATGCGTGGCTAGGAAAGAACATTCTAATTCTTCTAATAGGGTTGAATTAATTAAAAGTAGACAATATTATACAAAATCACTTGAGATATTTGTAAAAAAATTGCTGGGAAAGGTCACATGTCCAATTTAGGTGTCTGACAGTGTTGAATGCAACATGAGAACCATTATTTTCCTTTAAATCTATATAAAAAACTATTTAACGCCTATCTTCAATGCTCTAGATTGAGATTAGATCACATGATGGAGTTATATAACATTCCATGTGTTGTAGGGAAGTATCTAAGAAGAAACACATCGAAAAAAATCTCGTATGCTCATTAATGGAAAAAATAGCCAGGCTACAACTATCATGCCAAAACAGGACATTTGTGCCCTTATTGCAACAAAAAAAGGAAATAAATTATATCAATCACATCTCAAATCCACACCAGGCTTAGTTTTCTTTATCGACAAATTCCTTTGCCAAGGTCAGGCCTTGGATCAAATCTTGACCTTATGTTCCTTATCTTTTCCTCTCCATACCCATGTTACAAATATATGCTTTGTTGTCATTGATGTCAAACAGCGTGGTCCAGATGGGTTCTGGTCCAGACATCAACAGAGTTGGCTATAGTGTTGAAGTATTTACAATTATGATTTTGGATCGGAGGTCACTATGGATTGGTTCTATGGTTTGGACTTCGATAGGTTGCATTTATAGTTGATTTGATGGATATTAGCATGGTTGAATATTGTTGATGGTGAGGATAGCTGGAAGTTTTATTTTTGTGGTCTCGATGTTACTTGTTTTGGTTCGAACTTTTACAATTGTGAAATGATATGATTGGTACATGTGTTCAAGGTATGCTATCAGAGTTAGATGTAGCATATATTCTTGGTCTGGTGATGGTGTGTGATGTATTCTTTTGGCCTGGTGTTGCACGTTTGGTTTGATTTTGGTTTGGATTAAGTTCTATGCATTTCATATTTTGGTCTCATTGTATGTTTTGGGTCAGAGATGTTCATACACATTACAATCTTTCTTTTGGCCAACTTGGTGAAGATGTTCTTGTTCTGGATTGGTATATATGTATATACACAAGATAAATGATATGTAGAGATAGAAAAATATATAGATGAAGTATGAAATACAGTCCAGTGAATATGTGTGTGACTTAATGTAAGGATGACGATATAAGTGATGTTTCTACATTAGAAGGTATTGTAGTATAGAGGTGACAGTTAATGGAAGAGTAGTGATACAAAGACTTGGAGGTCCGGATATTTTAGTAAGAATTTGTGCTATAATAGAGACTGTAACTAGTATACTGAGATGCATTTATTCATGCAGTACTTTTTCTATAAGTTATAATTATTTATCTTGCCTTGTTATAGTTAGTTTCAATGCACAGGTCTTTTTGTTGTATCTTTCCCCAAGAGCAGTTAGCCTTGGTTTTCAAGTCCAAAGTAGTTAGTTCTCTTTTTTGTAAAATATTTTTATATAGTGAATCATTTTTTGTGAGTTGGAGCTCACTGTGGTTTTTCCTAGTTTGGGTTTTCTATGTATAAAATATTGGTGTTCATGTGTGACTGATGTGAATGATTTTATGATGTCTTTATTTAATTCTCTTTGAATTGAAATCTATTGGATGCATGATTGAGGTTTGAAGTTTTAGTTAATGTTGATTCACGTCTCCTCCCAGCATCCGGTGTGTGTTCAACAATTGGCATCAGAGCAAGGTTCCTCTTGAGTAAGCTTAACCACTTGAGGTAGATCTAAAGTTTTGAACACTATGTTTGAAGAAGAGCAAAATGATATAGATGCTTTAGAACAAAGTGATTGGGATGATGTTGAAGGAGTTGTTGACATGGAAGTATAATTGAGATTTGCATTGGCTAATTTGGATGAGTGCAAAGACAAATACAAGAGGGCAATTGAGAAGATTTCTCTCTTAAAGGGCCTATATTGGACAAAGGAAAGAAGGCTATTGATGAATATGAAACAAAACTTGATGAGATGACTAGAGAATGTTTAAAGTTAGAAGAAGAAGAGATTAATTTGAAAAAAGAACTCCAAGATGATAAAGATTAGATTTGTAATGGCTTAAGTCTAAAAGGTAGAAAGGAGATACGAGAATATGTTTTGTGGTTTCAGAATAATGAAGAGTCTAGTGAATGCTCAAAGATCAATGAAGAAAAGGGAAAATAAATGAAGAATGCTATTGAAGATAAGAAGAATTTCATGCCTAACTGGAATTTCAGAGAGTCTATAGTGAACTAGAGATTTCCTCCTGTTTCTTATTCATCTTACAAAGGAAATTGTTTTTCATGTAACGCAGTAGGGCACAAAGCAAACAAGTGTAGAAATCAGATGAAGGGTTATTTCTTCAATGACAATTGTCATTATTGCAACAAGTTTGGACACAAGGCTAATGAATGTACAAGTAGAAAGAATATAAACAGAAATATCATATTTTTCAATGGATATTGCTATGTTTGCAATGGATATGGGCACAAAGTCATTGAATGCAAGATGAATGAGAACTTCAGAAGAAATGATAATGGAAGCATGATGTAGAATGGTCCAATATGCTATGGTTGTAACAATGTTGGGTATATTGCAAAATTTTGTAAAAGTTGTAAAGGGAAGACTACTGGTTCGAAGAGTGTAATGAACTCTAAAGGAAAAGGAAAACTATTTTGGTTGAAGAAATCAAAAGAAAAGACTCAAGGAAATGTTGAAGGTTATCCAACATCCGCTATGGATGCGGTTCCCTATTCCAGTATTTAACTTAAAGAACAAGGTCTGAGGGGGATCTTTAATAAAAACATCTTTCAATATCCTCTTGGTTTGATGTTGAGTTTCTTCTCAGCATGGAATATGTGTGTGAAGATTTTCCAGAGGTTTTGAGCATATCTTATGGTACGAAAGTGATTCTTGATGGTTCAGCAAACAACGTATTGACTTTTTGAAAATCTAACTTGTGAGTATTTTTTTTGTGGTTACAATCATTTGTGAACTTGCCATTTGAGAAGTGAAGGAGAGAAAAGGAGAGAAAAGGAGAGAGTTCAGGCGAAACAGTGCGAAAAGATTGCAGAGTAGTAATTTGGTAGAATGGTGAAAATTGTAAGTATCAATGATAAACCCAGACCTGAATATGAATTGAAACCCTTCATTCCAATGAATGTAGATTTAGTTGGATCATTTTCCGGTACCGATGATCGTGTTATTCACAAGGAAAATATTTTTCAGTACATTCATGTTAATCTAGAAGAATATGATCATGAGAAGATTAGGGCTTTCAAGAAAAAATACTTGGTTGACATTTCACTGAGGTTGAAGAGTGAATTTGGTAATCTAGGACACAAGGGTTTAGACACTTGGAATTGCTTTTTGATGATTGATGATGAAGAGGTTATAAGAATTATTTTCAGCAGAATTCACGGTGAATATATTTGGCTTGATAGACCGTACTTGATTTCGAAGGAGGTGCTACAAATTGTAACAAGTTTGTGCACGACTGGAGAAATACATGTGCTGAAATATGTGAAGAACATTGAGGTGAACCATTTGAACGAGCTAATTTCAGATGGAAGAGCATTAAAATTTGACACTATCAGGGATGTGGATATCAGGTATGCAACAATGGGGATACCTTACAAAGTTTTCTATAGAAACAAAGAAGGTTGTTGTGTGTTAACCAATGTGTATGTGGCTTATCAAATGGTCAAAGAAAATGCAGCATATGATTTGTGTGAAATTCTACGATGACAATTGTTAGATACCATCAAAATGTCAAAAAGTTAGATGCATCCATTCTAGTATGGTTCTCTAATTGTTTATTTAGTTTTATACTCTCTAAATGATATGTCTGGTGCTGAAAATGTTGCATGGAGAAACAACATGATTATTGGATTGCAAATTAAGAGTTATTTAGATAGATTGGATGATAGTTTGGAAATATGTGGAAATTTCTTTGTGAAGCTCAGAAGTGAATCAATTTCGAGGAATCAAATTCCTCCTAAGGTTATAGATTGATATGCAAATAATATTGTATTTTTAGTAGACAAAGATAATTGCTTTTTGGAAGTTGTGGTGAAGAAAACAAGGAAGCTATCTATAGAGGTTTCCGCCTCTAGTTCTAAGATTGGGAAGAGTGAAAAGAGAGTTCCAAAGAAGAAGGACATTGAACTGGTAACATTTGATAGTGATGATGAAGAAGAAGAGAAGAAGATAGAATATAAAATTGTTCAGTGTAAGGAAGTAGAAAAGGAGCAGATAGAAGATGATGAACTTATCGAAGAGAAGGTACTTGAAATGATCAGGAAGCCTGGTGGAGTGCAAACCATTCCAATGATTCATATCATAATCCTTTGTTACATGACCAAGATGTTATTGAAAAGGAATTTGTGAAGTACTTGGTTCAGAATAATTTAGTTGCTACTGATATTGTTGATCTTCTTTTGGAGGAGCTTGTGGAGATACTTGTAGAAAGGATGGTTGGGGGAGATGATAGTGGCTCTAAGGAAAGATTTACATAAAAAAATTGCAAGAAAATATGACAAAAAAATATAAAAGAGCACATCAGGTGCTAATTCTTAATTTAATGAATTTTAGGAAATCTATGGAGCTTGCTGAAATGTTATACAATTTTTTTTGAGGTGGCCTGACGCCACATAGAAATTCAAGGATGAAATTGATCATATCGAGTCTCAATTAGTGGAAATGACTAAGAATTATAAAGTCTATGCAGATGCTTATGACAAAGAAAGAGATAAGGCTTGGGAATTATACAAGTGTATTGACTGTGAATGTCAGAGTAGGATTCTTGTTGCTGCTACTCGTGATTGAAATGCCTCAGTGATTAGGCTGAAAAAATAGTTCAAAGATATTTGGTTGGGTAATTCTGAATAATGTTCTATGTTATGCTTCTTTGGTGTGGCCTCTGTCTTTGACAACAAAGGGGGAGAATAATATTGTAAAATGTTTTATATCTTCTTTGGGAAGAGAATAATATGTGCTTAAAGAGAACATAAGGTTTGTTATAGTTAGGGGGAGTTGTTAGTTATTATTCAAGAAAAGTTTACTGAGTGAGAAAACATTTTGGTTGTTTGCGATCAATGACAAATGGGGAGATTGTTACAAATATATGCTTTGTTGTCATTGATGTCAAAAAATGTAGTCCAAATGGGTTCTGGTTCGGACATCAACAGACTTGGCTACAATGTTGAAGTATTTGCAGTTATGCTTTTGGACTAGAGGTCACTATGAATTGATTCTATGGTTTGGACTTGGACAAGTTGTATTGGGAGTTGATCTGATGGATATTAGCATGGTTGAATATTGTTGATGGTGAGGATAGGTGGAAGTTTAGTTTTTGTGGTCAAGATGTTGCTTGATTTGGTCTAAACTTTTGCAATTGTGAAATGATATGATTGGTACATGTGTTCGGGGTATGCTATTGAGTTAGATATAACATTTATTCTTAGTTCGATGATGGTGTGTGATGTATTCTTTTGGTCTGGTGTTGCAAGTTTGGTTTGGTTTTGGTATGGATTAAGTTTTATGGATTTTATATTCTGGTATGGTTGTATGTTTTGGGTCAGAGAAGGTTATACATATTACAATCTTTCTTTTGGCCGACTTGGTGAAGATGTTTTTGTTCTAGATTGGTATATATTTATATACAAAGATATAAAGATATATAGATGAAGTATGGAATATAGTGGTGAATATGCACGTGACTTAATGTAAGGATGGTGATGTTAGTGATGTTGCTATATTAGAAGGTATTGTAGTACAAAGGTGACAGTTGATGTAAGAGCATTGATCTAGAGACTTGGAGGTCTAGATATTTCAGTAAGAATTTGTGCTATAATAGAGACTATAATCAGAATACTAAGATGCATTTATTCATGCAGTACTTTTTCTATAAGTTATAATTTAGTATCTTGCCATGTTGTAGTTAGCATCAGTGTGTTGGATATTGTTGTTGCTAGGATATGTTGTTGTCATTGATGTCAACATATTCCTGTGTTGCAGAGAGTTGTTTGGTGTTTTGGTGATTGTATTGGATTGATATGGTTGGTTTATCTATTTTGGATGTTGGAATACTTCATTCCTTATTGGTTTCAGTGATCTGGAAGATTACTTGATCATATTATTTGATCCGGTTTGGAATTTAGTCTTTCTGTTTAGTGGTTGGCAGAGTGTGGTATTTGATCTGGTGAGCTCCGGTATGATTATATCTTTGGTTGCGGATTTGGAAGAATGTTTTGGATGTTCATGTGTATCTTAATCTCAAATGGTTCATGATTTGGCGCTCTACAAGTTATCTTTCTAGTCCGAATTGTTGTTGTTTGGGGTTCCTGAGAATTAGTGTGTTGATCGATGAAGATTTGAATAAGTAGTGTTGGTGAAGCTATTGCAGATGGTTCTAATGTGCTTTTTGGTGCTTCCTGATTGTGTCTTATTTTTTTGGTGGTTCACATTGATCATTGTGCATGTTCTTGGTGATTTTTCTGATTTGGTGATATTCTTCATGTTATGCGGTATTCTTAGTGGTGTAACGTGTTGCGGTTGATCTTGGCGAGATTCTCGGTGGTGATGCATGTTTGGAGATTTGATTTAGGTCCTTTCTATGTCATGTATGTCATTATATTGGTCTGGTGGTTCATATATAAATTGTGTGACATAATTTTACAATTGAAATTTGAGGGTTTGGCCGACCTTGTAGTCAAGGTTGATGAATTGTATAAATAGGTGTTAGATTCATATAATTTGGGTATTGGTGTGGTGTCTGCTTTATCAGAGAATGGTGTATGTGAGCTTAAGTGAATTTTTCTTTTGATGTGGAAGTATTAACTAGAGATTGTTGTAGGGAAGACAAATGTGCTTAACCAGAATTGTCATTAGGCATTAGCAGATGCTATATTTGCAGTTCATGAAATCCGGATTGTAGTCCAAATCTTATTGTAAGGTAGTGAACCTTACCTGAGGGTTTGAGCCTTCTAGGTAATCTCATTTTGAGTAGTGAGCTCTAGGTAATGTGCCTAAATGCATGTGCATTCCCCATTGTAATATTTACACATACTGCTACAGAGTATCATCTTATTGTGGGTAGTTTCCCACTGTGGTTTTTCCCCTAACCGGGTTTTCCACATAAAAATATCGATGTTATGTGTGTTGTTGTCATTGTATTTATCTTTATTCTTGTTGTGGTTGATTGGAATATGAGATTATGCTTAATTGGTTTAATCCGGTGAAAACTTATTCACCCCCCTCTCAGTTTTCCTTCATTGTTTTTGCCAATAATTGGTATCAGAGCTAGATCCTCCAGAAGAAGCTTGACCACTTGAGGAGATCCGAGATGACAACCTATGTGTTCAAGAACGAGAGTTTGAGATTCGATGGAAACAATTATACTATTTGGAAGGACCAAATGGAAGTTCATTTGAAATTCTTGGAGATGAGTATTGGAAGATTACAAAGAATGTCTACAATGTTCCTCAGAATGGATCCGTTACTACTGCTGAGATCAAGGATGTTGAGAACAACATAAGAGCTAAGGAAGCATTGTTGAGTGCCTTGACTGATTTAGAGACGACTGATGTGATGGGTTTGAAGACCGCACATGAGATTTGGAAGAAGCTACAAACCTTGTATTAAGGAGGTGCATAAGTTAAAGTTTCTAAGTTGCAGAGTTTGAAAGGGAAATATGAAGCTTTGAAGATGGGAGAAGATGAAAACATAACAACCTTTATGGAGAAGGTGATTGAGCTTGTCATGAATATCAGATCTGCTGGTGGAACCCTTGAAGAAGATGAGATTGTTGCTAAGGTGTTGAGATCATTGCCTGCTATTGATGAGATCTAGAGTGTGACTACTGTGACTAGAGACATGTTGGTTGGGAAGCTTATTGCATTTGAGTTGAGCGAATTGGGAGAATCACATGGTAAACCTGAGACTACATTCAAAGCCTCTGTATCTGGGAAGAAGAAATATGATCCAGGAGAAAGTTCATGCTGGGTGTCCAGATTTGAAAGAGAGAAGAGAGAGATGGAAGAGAAAGAAAGAGAATTGGATGAGCTTGAAGCCCTTATTGTTCAGAGATTGCCTAAGGGAGCTGGTAAGTATGATGGAAAGTTACCTTTGAAATGTTTCTCTTGTAATAAGATAGGACATTTTGCTTCGAGGTTCCCTGAGAGAATGTCTTAATTATGATAAGCATGATTTGAAATGGATGATAGATCTGACTAGTATGATAGATATGAGAAGCATGATAAGAATGATAAGCCCTATAAGTCCTACCGGAAGTTCAAAAATCAGAAGATATAGTATTATGCTATTGATGAAGGCATGACAAATGAAGAATCAGAGAATGGGAATTCAAAAGATGGATTTTTATTCA
Source organism: Cryptomeria japonica (assembly GCF_030272615.1). Taxonomy (NCBI): domain Eukaryota; kingdom Viridiplantae; phylum Streptophyta; class Pinopsida; order Cupressales; family Cupressaceae; genus Cryptomeria; species Cryptomeria japonica. The sequence continues at coordinate 257,925,703 of NC_081413.1, forward strand.
TTGATATCAAGGAAGATGATTTGGTACCAGTGAATTCTACGAATTGCATTGTTGAGGAGAAATATTTAGCTGCTAAGATTGAAGAGAAAGATGAATGGGTAATTGATAGTAGTAATTCACATCATATGATAGGTGATAATAGCAAATTTGTGAGTATGGAAATGTATGATGGTGGAATAATGAGATTGGAGATGATAAAGCTTTTGTGATTCATGGTAGAGGTTCTATATCTTTTAATGGTAAGCATAATACTGATGATATCTTGTATGTTGAAGGTTTGAAGCATAATATTTTGAGTGTTGGACAGATGGTTGACAAGGGATATGATTTGAAATTCAAGAATGGTAAATGTAAGATCCTAAATGCCTCTGGTGTAGAGATTGCATCAGGTACTAAGACTAAAGGTAATATCTTTCACTTGAACGCTGGTGAGAGAAGTTGTTTGATTTCTCAGATTGATGAAAGTTGGCTATGGCATAGAAGAATGTGTCATGTTAATTTTGACTACATGGTAAGGATAAGTTCTACTCAAGCTATTAGAGATATGCCTAAGATTGTGAAGCCTGCTAATCCGCTATGTAAGGAATGTCAGATGGGAAAGAAAATTAGAACCTCATTTAAGAGTAAGTTGTATTCATCGAATGGATTGTTAGATCTAGTGCATACTGACTTATGTGGTCCTACTAGAGTGAGAAGCATGCAGGGTGATAGATACTTCATGTTGTTGATTGATGATTATTCAAGGATGATGTGGGTTACTTTTCTAAGGGAGAAATCAGAAGTGCTAAAGAAATTCAAGATATTCAAAGTCAGAGTGGAAACTGAGACAGGGTTGAAGATGAAGTGCCTGAGATTTGACAGAGGAGGATAATTTACATCAAGAGAATTTGATACATTCTATGAGAGGAATGGAATTAGAAGACAATTATCTACTCCTAGAACCCCTCAGCAGAATGGAGTTGTTGAAAGAAAGAACAAAACTATCTTGGATGCTGCAAGGACTATTCTAATTGAAGGAAATATTGCATAGACTTTTTAGAGAGAATTCGTTAGCACTATTGTTTACACATTCAACTGGGAGCATATTAAAGGTGATTCTGGTAAGACTCCTTATGAGCTATGGTTTGGTCATGTTCCTATAGTTAGATATTTTAAAGTTTTTGGAAGTAAATGTTATATCAAGAGAGATAAGGATATAGGAAAGTTTGATGCAAGATGTAATGGAGGAATCTTCTTGGGATATTCTACCAAGAGCAAGGCCTACCAGTGTTATAATGAGAGAATGAGGAAGATAGTGGAAAGTGCAAATGTAAAGGTAGATTAATGTCTTGGAAAGCAGATCAGAGCATGCAATTATGATTTTGATGATGAAGATGTTGTTTCAAATCCTGTGCAGACTGAGATCTTGAAGCGGATTGATCCGGTAGAGATAGGTAATCTAGATATTATTGCTGCTGGTGAAAAAGTGCAAGAGCTTGAGAATCAGAACAATCAGAAGAATCCAAGGTATGTAAGATTAAATCATTCTGAGAATCAGATTATTAGTGATAAGAATAAAGGTGTGATGACTAGGAGAAGGATTGCTACTAAAAAGATATGATTGATTTCAAAGATTTAATGTAAAGATGTTGCAGAAGAATGTAAAGATTAAAATTGGAAAAAAACAATGGAAGAAGAGCTAAATAAGATTGAAGAGAACAACACTTGGGAGCTTGGTCTGAGACCTAAAGACAAGAATGTGATTGGTACTAAATGGTTGTTCTAGAATAAACTGAATGAAGTCGGTGAAGTTGTCAGAAAGAAAGCAAGATTGGTATGTAAAGGGTGTTCTCAGATGGAAGGTATAGATTATGAGGAGACTTTTGCTCATGTAGCTAGAATTGAAGCTTTTAGATTGCTACTTGTATATGCTGCTTATAAGAATTTCAAGGTATACTAGATGGATGTCAACTCAAACTTTTTGAATGGTGATTTGGAAGAGGAAGTCTATATTGAGCAACCAGATGGATTTTCTTTATCAGATGAAGGAGATATGGTATGCAAATTGAAGAAATCACTATATGGATTGAAGCAAACCCGTAGAGCTTGGTATACTAGATTGGATAAGTACTTGTTGAAGTTGGGATTTTGCAAAGGTGTTGCTGATAATTTATATTTTTAAGTTTAGAATGATAACATTTTGATTGTTGAAGTCTTTGTTGATGATATCATATTTGGAGGAGATGATGATTTGAGTATGAAGTTTGTTGATGATATGCAAAAGGAATTTGAGATGTCTATGATAGGTGAAATGAAATTCTTCTTAGGATTGCGGATTACTCAATTGTTGAAGAGGTTTGGAATAGTTGATTCTAAACCTGTTGGAACTCCTATGGTATCTGGATGCAAATTGTCTAAGAATGACGAATCTCAAAAAGTTAATTAGACTTTGTATAGATCTATGATTGGTGGATTATTATACTTAACTCAGACTAGACCATATATTATGCATGTTGTTTGTCTTTGTGCTAGATTTCAAGCAGATCCTAAAGAGACTTGTGTTACTGTTGTAAAGAGGATTTTTCAGATATTTGAAGGGGACTGTTGACTATGGCTTATGGTATCCAAAAAATGACGACTTCCTGTTATGTGTCTATACCGATGCTAATTGGGCAGGCGATGTTGATGACTGGAAGAGAACTACCGGTGGAGCATTCTTTTTGGGAAAGAAGTTGATTTCTTGGTCCAGTAAGAAACAAGATGCTATATCTTTATATATCGTTGAAGCTAAATACATTGCTACTGCTAGCAACTATACTCAAGTAGTCTAGATGAAGCAGATGTTGAAGGATATCAAAGTGATTTATGATGAGCCTACTTTTATATATTGTGATGATTGATGTGTTATCAATATTTCAAAGAATCTGGTGCTGCATTCTAAAACAAAGCATGTGTCCATAAAGTATCATTTCTTGAGGGAAAAAGTTGGTGATGAAGAAGTCAGATTGGAATATGTATCTACAAAGGATCAGATTGTAGATATTTTCACTAAGCCTTTGCCTGTAGATACATTTTTCTATTTGAGAGACAAGTTAGGGTTCTCTACCCCTCCTGATGAGAACTAGATGCATGGAGTTGCATCAATCTGGTGGATTTCAGAGCCTTATCTTTTTATTCGGGTTGATGAGTTGGTCCTACTACTCAGCTGGAGTAGGCAGTGTGTGATTTTGATGTTCAGTTGTGGGTTTATCCTAAGGGGGATATTTTCCTTATTAGAGGATGAGTTTTGGGGAGAGAGAGCATAATTTGTATTATATCTTTGTCATTGTTGTCAAAGGGGGAGAGAAGCATGTGAAAAACTGATTTATCTTTGAAGCTTTGTTGTGCATGATCTTAGGGGGAGTTTGTTGTTAATTGATCTATTTCCTTTGCATTGATTTTTTTTCAAATTCATATGTTTCCATCAATGCCAAAGGAGGAGATTGTTGGATATTGTTGCTACTAGGATATGTTGTTGTCATTGATGTGAACATATTCTTGTGTTATAGAGAGTTGTTTGGTGTTCCGGTGATTGCATTGCATTGATATGGTTGGTTTATATTTTTTGGATGCTGGAATACTTCATTCCTTATTGGTTTCAGTGATTCAGAAGATTGCTTGATCATATTATTTGATCTAGTTTGGAGTTTAGACTTTCTGTTCAGTGGTTGGTAGAGTGAGCTATTTGATCTAGTCAACTCTGATATGATTATATCTTTGGTTGCGGATTTGGGAGAATGTTTTGGATGTTCATGTTTATCTTCATTTCAAATGGTTGGTGATTTGGTTCTCCACAAGTTATCTTTCTATTCTAAATTGTTGTTGTTTGGTGTTCCTCAGAATCAACATGTTGATCGATGTAGATTTGAATATGTGGTGTTGGTGCAACTATTGCAAATGGTTCTAACATGTTTTTTGGTGTTTCCTAATTTTTTCCTATTTGTTTTGGTGGTCTGCATTGATTCTTGTGCGCGTTCTTTGTGATTTTGTTGATACGGTGATATTCTTCGTGTTATGTGCAATATTCTTGGTAGTGTAATGTGTTGCGGTTGATCTTGGTGAGATTTCTGGTGGTGATGCATGTTTGGAGATTTGATTTAGGTCCTTGCTTTGTCATGTAGGTCGTTATATTGGTCCGGTGGTTCATATATGTATCATGTGATGTAATTTTGTAATTGAGGTTTGAGGGGTTGGCCAACCTTGTAGTCAAGGTTGATGGATTGTATAAATAGGTGTTAGATTCATAAAATTTGGGTATTAGTGTGGTGTCTTATTTATCAAAGAATGGTGTATGTGAGCTTAAGCGATTTTTTCTTTTGGTGTGGAAGTATTGAGAAGAGATTGTTGCAGGGCAGACAAATGTACTTAACCGAAACTGTCATCAGGCATTAGCATATGCTATATTTGCAGTTCATGAAATCCAAATTGTAGTACAAATCTTATTGTAAGATAGTGAACCTTCCCTGAGGGTTGGAGCCTTCTAGGTCATCTCATTTTGAGTAGTGAACTCTAGGAAGTGTGCCTGAATGCATGTGCATTCCCCATTGTAATATTTACACATACTACTGCAAAGTATCATCTTATTGTGGATAGGTTCCCATCATGGTTTTTCCCTTAACCGGGTTTTCCATGTCAAAATCTTGGTGTTATGTGTGTTGTTTTCATTGTCTTTATCTTTATTCTTGTTGCAGTTGATTGGGAATTTGAGATTGTGCTTAATTGGTTTAATTCAGTGAAAATTGATTCACCTGCCCCTCTCACAGTTTTGCTTCATTGTTGCTGCCAACATAGTGTGAGAGTCTTTTTGTTGTATCTTTCCCCAAGAGAAGTTAACCTTGATCTGCAAGTCCGAAGTAATTAAATCTCTTTTTTGTAAAATATTTCTATATGGTGGATCATTTCTATGAGCTAACGCTCATTGTGGTTTTTCTCAGTTTTGGTTTGCACGTATAAAATATTGGTATTTATGTGTGACTGATGTGAATGATTTTATGATGTCTTTGTTTAATTCTCTTTGAAGTCAAATCTGGTAAATGTTTGATTGAAATCTGAAATTTTAGTTAATGCTAATTCACACCCCTCCTCTCATCATTCGACGCATGTTCAACAACCCAAACCTAGCCTTACATTTTTTCCTCAAATTCCCATCAAGGGTTTGGTTATGGATCCAAACTTTTGAATCATATCCCTTTTCTTTCCTTTCCCTAATTTTTGACTTCACCTGAGGGATAGATAAATACTATATATTAGGAGTTGAGCTTCGAGCCCAACTCCAACTTTTTCCTCCCAAGTATCACTTCTTGCCTTAATTTTCCATATGATTTGAGAGTTGGGGATTTGATTGGAATCAAGAACCTTGTTGAGAGTTCTAGTGGTTACAAGAACCACTAATATTCTCAGCATCCTCCCTTTCTTTTTCTTTACTTTATTGAGTTCCCCTCGATAAGTGTTAGGGTTCCTGTGGAACTTGGAACCCCGTCGAGGGTTTTGGTGGTTCCAAGAAATAGTGGAACCTCTGAACTTTTTATTAGATATTTTTTTCCTTTTCACTTTCTCTTCTCCATCTTTGGCTTCTTCATTTTCCTCTTACCTTAGAAAATTTAAGTCTTGCTCACTTGAAACCTGGAATTCCAACGTCAACACCATATGGATGATGATGTTAGCATGATATCACCATCGAGTGAAAACAAATTGGTTGAGATAGCGGAAGCATGTATGGATGATGATGCCAATATGTGTTGAGTCCCACTTTATCTCAAATCATTTATTTAAATGGCTGAAAAATAAGGATAACACAAAGTGTCAACATTTTGGTGACTATTGTGAGATTTTTTCTTGATAAACATGGGAACTTAGAAGCCTTAGCACTCATTGGGCACAAAGTGACAAGACATGATAGTACCTACAACTCTCTTACTCAAAACACAACAAAAGGGGATGACATATGCTTAATGCAACAAAAATCTAAATCATGTGTTCCCCTAATGAGAATGCAAATTATGCAAAAAAAATTCTTGGAGAATAAGAAATATTATCAAATATGAACATGTTTTGTTACAATCAATCTCAAAAGAAATGTTTGAGGTTAATCCCAACGATTGGGATTTGAAGAGCTTCACCATCCATCTAAGAAATATTAAAAGCATTGGCCTCTTTATAGTTGGTGATTATATAAGGACCACTCCATATAGCATCAAAATTTATTATTTCTTCTTAATTTATCTCTAACAACATCCCACTTCAACACCAAGTCACCCTCTTCAAGGGGTTGAGCTTTGAACTTCTTGTAAAATATGTTTGGTTTGTTTAGGGTGCTCCGCCAATGAGTCCATAGTTGATTGTCTCTTCTTCTCTAATTCTATCAACTCAACTATCCTAATGATTCTTGTATCCTCCTCTAATTCCAAATGTTGTGCTAGTTCTTATGAAGGAAAATTCTAAGATAAAATAAGCCCAACCTCCCTTGATAAACCAAATAAAAGGAGAATTAGCAATTACTCTCTTAGGTGTGAGCTTATTAGCTCAAAGGGAAAATATAATATTTGAATGTCATTACATTTGATTGGCCTCCATGGTCCTCTTCATGATCCTAATTATATTTTTATTGGTTAATTATACTAAACCATTAACTTATGTGTAATAGTTGGAAGAATTATTGAGCTAAAAATTATATCTCAAGGCCCATTAAACAATTTTAAAGCTAGTGAAAACTATGGTATTATCTAAAATGATAGTATAGTGAGTCCCAAACCTTATGTAAATTTCATTTATTAAACCAATAATATAATTGATACAATGAATTATTTCCATGGGATGGCCTTATTCCACTTGGTGGATGATTCATTTTCAATCAACATCACTTATGGCCACCACTAGATACAGGGTTGATCATTCCAATGAAACCTAGACTCCATTGTGAGGAAGGTTGATCTACTTGAATATATTGAAGTGGAAATACAATTATCCTTTTTTCCCAATTAGAGAGCATAATCATTGCATCTTATGACACAAGGATGAGCATCTCTAAACAAGGTAGGCCATAAAAAAGTAACCCTCATTATCTTCAAAGTGGTAACTCTTGGAGAAAAATATCCTCCCGTTGATCTCTCATGGAATTCACTAACAACTTTATAAAATTGAACTTCTTATACACATATCAATAGAAATCCATCCATGTTTCTCTTAAATATAACATGATGTAGCATCATAAATTTTACAACCTTAATTACCATTCCACACTTAGTTAGCCTTGACCTTAGCATGTTTCATTGCATTTTGCATTACTAGACTTCTTTAGTCATTTAATGAATATTTTAATTAAACCTAAGTCCTCTCTCATCAAGGATGTTAAACCTTATCCAAAAATATATGTTTGTTCTAGCTCATTAATAAGTGAAGGATGTGGGGATTGGGATGTCGCATGGGTGGGAGTTGCAGAGGGCCAAGCTAGGGCAGCGATGCCCTAGCTTGTGATCGAGGGTGTTTGTAGGGTGTTAGGGGTGTGCGAGGGGGTTTGAGCAGTGCAGGGAGCATCAGAGAGAGAAGGGGAGACGCGCAACGGGTTGTGGGAGGGTGCAGGTTGCACGACTTGGGCGCCATTCCAAGCAGGCTGAGGGTTCCAACGGGGCTGGGGACCGAGGTTGGACCTCCATCCTGGGTGTGTTGGGGAGGGGTAGAGTTTTGGGGGCTTCTAAATCTTTTGGGCCCCTTTGGGGTGTAGGGTTTCGATCGTCTCGAGTTTTATCTTGAGTATTGGCGGGGAGGCCTCGAAGGCCTCGCCAGTCATGGATTTTCGTGTTGCGGTGGGCTCAAAATCCCCATCACAGAGCATGAAGACGTTTAACAATAACCTTTTCTCCTCAGACTCGGGGTCTGGTAGCTCTCACATTTTGAAGATTAATGGTTGCTTGGAGAGATGCAGTGAGAAGCCAAAGCTGGTTATTCCTCTTGAGATGATAGTGGAAGATGTCGAATACTTTTCAAAAAACTCGCTATATTGCAAGTTTTTGGGAATGAGGGTTTCTTTGCAGTTTTTGGAAAAATGGGTGCAGAGGACTTGGGCCCTGGAGGGGGAAATGGAGATTATGCTGCAGGCAAACAACTACTTCATGGTTACTTTCAATTGCATGGAGGATCACAATAGGGTCTTTGAAGGTGGTCCGTATTTTTACAACCAGGTGGGGTTGTTCATCAAACCTTGGCATGCGGGGTTTAACCCCTCGGAGGAGCTCCTGAATAGGGTTCCTGTGTGGGTTTGTTTATCACGTTTTCCTGTGGAATGTTGCCGAGAAGATGTGCTTCAGATGCTTGCCACTCTACTTGGGAAGCCAGTGGGATCTTCTATGCAAACCCTGGGGAGAAAGGTAATGACCTTTGTGCGTATCTATGTTGAAATTGATCTTAGTAAACCTTTGCCAGATGTTATAAATATGTGCGCAGGCTCTTATTCTTGGGTACAACAATTAGATTATGATACTTTACCATTTCGTTGTCGTCTGTGTCATGAGTATGGTCATTTACAGTGTAAGTGCCCTAGATATAAACTGGTGGTGCACCAACCTCAGCAGTCGGAATTGAGCCAAGATAGGGCTGAAAAAGGGAAAGCTGCCATGGCTGTCGAGGCTAGGGGTACTGATGGTTTTGTCCCAGTTAAGACAAAGAATAGGAACCAAGGACAAAAGAGGCCTTTACAGGAGAGATAGGAGGAGGATACCTTTAGCAGATTTGAGGCCTTGGATGACCTTTGCCATCATGAAGTTAATCTGGGGTTAACCCCTTTGGATCAAGGTGTGTCAGGGGGGGCTCCAGAAAGAGTAATTGAGGACCCTATCCAAGTCCTGCTAGTGGTTGGAAGCCAACAGATGGAGATGGATCAGCTACTAGGGGTTCAGTTGGGACTCACTCCTGGGATTGAGGTGAATTTGGTTGAGGGAGAGGGTTCTTCAATTGCTTTGAAACTGGAACCGGCTAGGGTCAAAAGCAATAAGTCCTCCACTCACCTGGGTTTGCATCAGAAAGATATTAAGAAAAGTGCATCGGAGAAGAGCTCAAAGGTTGGTAGAAAGAAGGATTTGGACAAGATCAAATTGATGAGGGAGAATTTGGTTGAGTCAGGGTCAGTAAAGACTTTGGATCCTCAATTTTCCAATCCTCTAAAATGATTGTGCTTTCATGGAATGTGAGGGGCTTGAACAATGGCCCGAGACAAAAAGCTATTTGGGATTTGATTAGGAATCATTCACCTGGTGTCTTATTTTTGCAAGAAACTAAACTTACAGTGGAGAGTATGACGAGCCTAGTGCCGAAGCTGTAGGGTTGTGGCGAGTGTCAGTGTGTTGGGGCAACTAGTTCCTCTGGAGGGGTGGCCTATCTTTGGAACCCCTTAAAGTTTCGCCTTGTCTGGTGGGTTGCCTCCCGATCTTCGTTATCTGGGGTTATTTCTAATCTTGAGACTAGGGAATTCATTTTGTTTTCTAGCATCTATGCCCCTAGTGATCTTCAAGGTAAGCAAAACTTATGGTCTCCTATTTCCTATATGTGAAGGCTGGCCCCTTTTCATCCTTGGATTATGGCAGGAGACTTCAATGCCATCCTTGAGTTGAGTGAAAAGAAGGGAGGGGTTATGCGGTTGGAACCTTCTTCTTTCTTTTTTCAGGATAATATTTCCTTGTTGCAACTTGTTGACATTAAGCCTGGTAATGGTTTGTTCACTTGGAACAATAGAAGGGTGGGAGAGTATTGGATTGCAGAGAGGTTGGATCATTTCTTGGTTTCTAGTTTTTGGATTGGTGGGGGGTGGTCCACCAGTTCTGAGATTCTTGACTGGAGAGGGTCAGATCACTGGCCCATCAAGCTGGTTTCCTCTTCGGCTTGGGTTGCTCACTCACCTTCATTCAAATTCCAACTAATGTGGCTTTGGGATCCTACTTTGCAGGCTCTTGTAGCGGAGAGGTGGAGGAAAGGGAGGCTGACCTTTGGCACTGCCATGTAATCTTTTGCCGAGCAACTGCAATCTATTAAGTTTTAGCTCAAACAGTGGAATCGGCAGGGCTTCGGGAACATTTTTCATGCCAAGAAAGCTGCTCAAATTGTGTTGAATGGGATCACCAGCAAAATTAGAGAGCACGATTTATCTAAGGAATTTCTCAAGGAGGAAGTCAGAGCTGTCAAGGTGGTAGAGGAATGGGAGCTTAGGGAAGAAATTTACTAGAAGAAGAGAACTCTTATTGATTGGCTGAAGGAGGGGGACAAGAACACTACTTTCTTCTTCAACTCAGTGAAAGCTAGAAGGCATGGAAATTCCATCCCTATTCTAGTTAATGATAGAGGTGAGCAGTGCTTATCCTTGTAGGAGATATCTAGGGAGGCATCTCAGTTTTTCCGGTCCCTCTTCAGGGAGGACTCTCAGGGGGAAACGGGGGAGGAGAACTAGGTTCTCATTTGCATCCCTTCTCTTGTCATGGGGGAGATGAATGAGAAGATTTTGTGTCCTATTTTGTTGGAAGAGCTTGAGAGGATTGTCTTTCACATGAGGAAAGGAAAAGCTTCTGGACCGGATGGGTTCCCGATTGAATTCTTTCAAGAATTATAGGATATTATCAAGCTGGATTTACTGGAGGTTGTGCAGGAGTCCCAAAGGAATAAGAAGATGCTTTGGGTGTTGAATGTGAATTTCATTTCTCTTATCCCCAAGTGTGAGGGGGCTGACCAGTTAGGCCAATTCTGCCCCATCTCTCTCTGTAATGTAAATTATAAGATCATCTCTAAGCTGATAGCGGATAGATTGAAGAAGTGCCTGGGGAATGTTATCTTTGAGGAGCAAAGTGGGTTTGTGGAAGGGCGTCAAATTTTGGATGGGGTGGTCATTGCTACAGAGACCATTCATTCTATGGCAACTTCCCAGGAAAAAGCTATGTTTATCAAGCTGGATATGGCTAAGGCGTACGATAGAGTTTGATGGTCCTTCCTTCAGAAGATCCTCAAGGCTTTTGGTTTTGCTGATGAGTGGATCTAGTGGGTTATGAGTTGTGTTATGACTACCTCTTTCTTTGTGCTTATCAATGGAGATCATACTGAGTTGTTTGGTGCGTCTAGGGGTCTTCGTTAGGGGGACCCCCTCTCCCCTTATTTATTCATTCTTTTGGCAGAGGGTCTGGGGAGGCTGATTAAGCATAATGTGGGTTTGGGTATTATTCAGGGTTGGAGATGGGGTAATGACTTGCAGCTACAGTCTCATTTGCATTTTGTGGATGACACCTCTTATGGGGCTTGCTCGGATCAAAGAAGCTAATAATCTACGTATGGTTTTGGATGTTTATCTTGCCGCCTTGGGCCAGCTGACCAATGAGGATAAATATTCTATCCTCTTTTTCAACACTCTTAAAATTATTCAAAGGAGGATTGCTCTTATCTTGAGATTCCAAGTTGGCTCCCTGCCCTTGATTTATTTGGGTATTCCTATCTCTCCTGGTAACCCTCCTAGGGAGTCTTGGCAGGGTATCTTGGATAAATTTCACATGAAGGTTGAACACTGGACTCATAGATGGCTATCTTTTGTTGGGAGGGTTCAACTAATTCAGTTTGTGGTTCAGGCTCTTCTGATCTACCGTTATATGCTTCATGTGGCTCCTAGGTGGTTCTTGAAGGATCTGGATTCTCTGGCTAGGCAATTCTTATGGGCGGGAAATCTTTCCTCTTAAAAATGGAGCCTTGTCAATTGGGACTTGGTGTGTAGCCCAAAGCAGTCGGGGGGGGGATTGGTTTAAGGTAGTCTGTTCTTTTTGGGGAGGCTTTGGCGGCTAAATTGTACTGGAGGTGGTGTGTTGAGTAGGATCAGGACTGGGCCAATATTTTGGCCAACAAATATATGCAGAGGGTCTCGATGGAGGAAATCCCTAGATATCCACTTGAGGGAAAGGGCTCTTCGATTTGGTATACTCTCAAGAGGGGGGCTTCTCTCATTAAGGCAAGACTCTTTTGGATTGGTAGGAGGGGGGAAGAGGTCCTTTTCTGGAATGACTCTTGGGATGGCTTTCCTCCCATTCTTGATCAGTTTCCTAACCTTGAGAATCTGTGCCAGAGATTTTTGGAGGCTAGATGGTCAAGGGTGAGTGACTTCAAGGCTGTTTATAGGTGTGGATGGCTAGATTTGGAGAGGTGGAAGACTCCTAATGAGTGGTCAGTTGCTGGGATGGAGGAAGAGTGTGCTAAGCTGCAGGGCATTTTGGTGAGTAGACACTGTAGCTCCCTCAAGGGTAGGGATGGGCTTGCTTGGTCTCCAAATCCTAAGGGCATGTTTACAGTGGCCAATGGATACCGAGAATTGTTGAACTGAAGACTTGAGGGAGAGAGGTGAACTGGTGGAAACAGGTGTGGAATAATGTGTCTTGGCTGAAGTGTAAATGCTTTGCTTGGACTTTGGCTTTGAATTAGATGTCTAACCTGGGACAATATCCGTAAGAAGGGATTTTTAGGACCCTCTATCTGTGTTTTGTGTGGTAATGGGGAGGAAGATTCCTCACACCTGTTCTTTAGATGCCCCTTCTCTATGCTTATTTGGCATTATTGGTTGGGGGTGTGGAAGTATCTTTGTATCCACGCAGATTCTCTGGTGGAGTTCTGGAGTAGTTTGGGCCAACCTCCTATCATGTCCTCCTTCCTACAGACTGTCTGGTATATTGGGCCCATCTTCATTCTGTGGTAGATCTGGCTTGAGAGGAACAAGAGGATCTTTCGTGCGATCAGATTGTTTGTTCAGCAAGTTTGGAATAGGATCATTGCAATGATCCAGGAGACAGTGGAAGTGAAATGTGAGGTGAATTTTCCTTTAGGTAGAGAGGAGGCAGATATTGTGAGTAGGCTTGGTCTACAGGAGTTGTCTCCGGCCTCAGCTTGTGTCAGGAGAGGTAGACAAGCCATGAAGAAGGTACAAAGGGTGGGAAGGTGGATACCCCCTCAGGATGAGTTTATCAAGATTAACATTGATGGCTCATCTAGGGGTAACCCAAGCCCTGCTGGAGTTGGTGGTGTTGGCAGGAATAGCATGGGGGAGGTGGTTTTCCTCTTTTCGGTGCATAAAGGGTGGCAGTCTAAGAATTTTATGGAGGGATTTGTGATTCTCTATGCCCTAGAGCGTGCTAAGGAGCTGGGATGAAGGAAGGTGATTTTTGAATCAGACTCACAAATTATTTTTAACTTGTTGACTGAGCAGAAGGTGAGTGGGGTTCAGTGGCAGTTGGCAGGGATTGTTCAACATATTCTCCAAATTTGTTCTTTAATGTAGTAGGTGTCCTTCATCCACATCCCTCATGAATGGAATAGAGTAGCTGATTGTTTGGCCAAGTGGGCCTCAGAGCATTGTAGTGATTGGAAAGTTGAAGGTTGGGAGCATCTCTCTGGGGATTACTATCAGGACTTGCAGAAGAATTTTACTGAGGACATGGATGGTTATGAAGCTGGTTGATCTGGGGCTGGTTTGGTGGTTCTTTCCTAGGGCGTTGGGGCTCTAGGTCTCTTTGTAATTCTTGTTTCTGATTCTCAATAAATTTTTTACCCCTTTATTCAAAAAAAAAGAAAAAAAAGTCCTCTCTCATCAATTGACATATTATAAAATTGGACCCTTGATCCTAGGTGTGCCCCTTTTTATTTAGTCCTAATCTTACTCTAATTTCAATCTTCAAAGCATATCTACACATTATTATTTGAGTCACTAAGTTGGATTCAACTTTAGAAACATGTTATCTTACATTCCTTGAAAGCTGGAAAAATATTGTCAAGACTAGGTAGTATACTACTCGACCTCTCACTTTTTTCTTGAATTTTGAGAGGATAATGAGAGGTTGGATTTTCATTAAATGCAAACCTAGGTTTTCATATTTAAGGCAAGTCTTTACCCCATTTAGGGATCCTATCTAGCAATTCATGAGGATATCTTTGAGGAGAAAAAGTACTACTTTAGCTGAAGCTTCAAACCTACAAATTTATCCATTTATCAAGTGTTGATCACTATGGAAGATTCAAGAGACATGGAAGGATAATAAGGGAATCACTGACTATTGATTGGTTTGTACCTCTTCCTAAGGATTTGGTATTATTTCATTTTGTTCTTATGCCTCTACATTGAGCTTCAGATCTATATCACATTAGTTTTTAGACTTACATTATTGGTTTAGATTTGCATATTCATTGTGGTTTAAATAATTTCCATTACAATCATTTAGGGCTTTCTCTAACACATTTGGGTAGAACTATAGTTTGCATTTAGCTCATAGGAATCTTACATGCACATAAGATTCAAGAGGACACATATTTTTTCAGTTACAATACTAGCTATTTGTGGAGGTGAAAATCACCAAAACAAGAGAGTTGATGAAGGCAAACCCCTATATAGCCACAGTCCTACCATATTTCATTTGCAGGTGTAGTTACATGTATTTGGTAGAGTGAGAAGATTTTGGGAGATCTCAAGAAGCAGATATTGGCCTACTACCAAAATTCCAACCTAGCTCTCGAGGAACAGGGAGCCCAACGCTCTAGTCCTCCTTGTTCAGCCTCAAATTTTTAAGGTTTCAACTCAGACAACATCTAGATTCTACCCTTTAGATCACAACATAGTAGACCAGGGTGCCCAATGCCCCGGTCTTGCCAATTCTACTCCAGATTTCATCTATAGGTGCACAATAGAATCTGTATTCGCCGTCTCAGTTTAGTTATTTGTATGTATGTTACAACACCTTTACATTAATTGATATTTATACTTTCATTATATATTTGCATCCTCCTATACTTTGCATATCCATTTTCATAGCAACAAAGGAATAGAAAACCTAGAAGTATCCCTTGAGTCTCTTGCACAAGATTTAGTCAAGGATGATCACTCCTCTAGGTGGTTTTGTATTTAAATGTTTGTATGAAAGTGGTTTTTGGTCCTAATTCTACCTGATTCCATTTTTATCTATTACATTTTGGTGAATGTGACATTCTTACACTTATATTAATTCTGATTTTTGTTTTTAGATATGATTTGTATGCACTTAAACATTCATATTTGCAGTCATTTCTTAAACATATAGCTTATTCACTTTCATGAATCATATTGATTAGGTTATATGCTTGCACTTAGTTAGTCACATACTTGCTTCATTTCTTGGACATTCAATTTTATTTATTTCCTTGCGTTGTTTCTTTCATTGTATTATTAAAAAGAAAAGGACATTTTCAAATCTTTTCATGCCAATTTTTTTTCCATTCCATGCTGTTAATTCTAGGATAAAATGTCAGCCTTTGGACGACTTGTCTTTGCATCATGATAGCTTCCTAGACCTTCTTATGAACCTTCAATCCTCTCCTAAAGATCCTACCAAGGAAATTTTGAGGCAAGAGGATAATTTCAATAACACCTTTATTAATGCTCTCCTTTCTAAAGATGAAGTATTAATAAATAATGCTTTGTAATGCCCGCCAAAATATCATAGAGAAATAAACCTAATCTAACTACAAATAGAGAATTTAGAAAAAACAAACTCATATACTAAATAACACATACATTTATAACATCCATCTAATGCCTATCAAATATGTCATCTACTAAATGCATCATTACAAATTACATCTTTTTCTAATTACAACAAAGCATAGAACATCATAACACAACTGCGTAAGCGAAATAACACATGATATCATCTTTTCCCCTAGGGTATTTCAACGTAACTACTTTTAAGAGTAAAATCCTATAGACTAAGTTCATTTTAGAGCACCAATTCAAATATTCCTAATCCCCCATCATTACACATCCATTCTATTCATTATGAATCCAAACTCATATCCCTTCATAAGATAGTACTAGATCATAATCTAAGATTCACAATGCTTAACAATATGGTTACTAACATATAAAAGTACATGAATTATAACATAAATTCTTAACTATTATAGGTGCATGATACCACTTAAGATACCTATATCATTTCCATCTAATCCATACATAATAGCATCTCTTAACACATACCATATGAAATGTCAACAACGCATTATTACAATTTCCATTCTACTTCAATCTTTAAGATCATCAATGCTTCTCATTCACAATCTTACAAGAATCATCTAACTTGCAATGAAACCACATATCCAACTCTATAAGTGGAAATATATCATTTCTTAAAGATACATATATCATCACATCAAGATTACTAATGACATGCTCATACACAAATCATAACAGCAAGTAATAACCCTTCTTAACACATGATACCACCAAGATTCACACATAAATAATCTAACTCAAAGCCATTCCTAATTAACACTTCCACAATATAGATCACATGGCATAACATTATCTTAATACATTCCAAGGTCATAATCTTTCAACATCATTTTACAAGATATTACGAATCACAAGAGCACATATTTTGTATCCACATTTAGCAAATCATCATGATACAATATTAACCCTAATGGATAGAAATAAGCTCCATAACTCAAACATATAATAGAGAATAATTGAATCCATACAAATCCACGACTACTCATTCATTTGCATATCCCAAGAGTAACTAACACTAAGGATTAATTGATAATATGATGAAACTATAATGATCTGATCAACTATTGAGAGGGGGGGTGAATCAATAGATAGAAAATAAAATAAATTTTCACCAAACAAAATTTCAACTCAGAATCAAATCACTAAACTTAATTGCTTTAGTCTCTGAATAAAAAACTACAACTGCACTATCAAACTTTACCGGTTGATCAAAACATCAATGATACAAAGCAACAAATATGATACTCAAATACCATTTAACCAAAACATTAAACCACTTCACTTAATACCAATAATAACTCATTACAGATCTTTTCCGGTCATCTAAATATACCTAAGTAGATTTACCAGTCATTCATATCAACCATATCAAAAACACACCCACAAAATCATTCACCACTTGACACAATGATTTTTCATGTTGAAACCCAAATGGGAAAAACCACGATGGGGATGAATACCCACAAGTATTCTGAACTCTTTCGAAGTTCATCCTATTAGGAGCCAAGCCTTTTTAGAAGCTTTTAAAATAATGTCCTGTTAAGAACAGATGCAGTTAAGGACCTCCCGGTTAAGGGCCCGTTAAAGGTAACCTCGAAGGAGGGTTTCAAATCCAAGCTAACGGATCACCTTGTTAGAGGATTTCCACAACACCAAGACTGTTAAAGCTTACTTGGTTAGGAGATTTAACTGTTGTAATGGTTAGAGAACAACAGGTTCTTTGCTGATTTGGAAATAGCACTACCTTGCTTAATTAGATCCTTTTCTGCTCCTATCTTCCTTCACAACATTTTGCAGACACGCCTTCTGGTCTGGCAATAATCACACTTAACCAAATTTGCCAATACAATATTGAAACACATCATCAACCTTATAAGCAAATATAATAGGTTGGTAACACAACACAAAATCTACATATCTCATAGAGATTACAAACACGTCGGTTCAATCTAGACCATTAGTTTACATAGCAATCAACTACACATTGTTCTAGACAACTTCAACTGCTTCTGGATCACCGCACATTGGATTCTGTAGCTCATCACACATTTTTCACTTCATTCTATGCTTTTGATCTTTCCCAAGATAAATAATTATCTCTACGCACCAAATCCACTTTGAAACTCATCACGTGCAACATGCATACGTGGAATCTTCATCTCTGATCACCATTCGGTCATAGATCATCACAACCAATTCTCCAAATTTCATCGGTTAGGGTCTGCTTCTCAACGAGTTAGGGTTACCAGTTGAGTTTTGCTTCAATAATAATACTGGTTTCCTTCACTGCTTCATTAATACCGGTTGCTTTACTGCACCATTACCGGTTGCAATACATCTTCATTACCGGTTGCAATTGACATCAATGACAACAATATACTTCATCAATGCAATCTTCATGCAATGCCAACATTAACATCCTTCAAATCAAGGCATACAAGATCATTATTATATTCACTACCACCCACATGATATACACAATCATTGAAATCATTCAATTCCCGCTAGCTGGAAATTACATTCATCATGAATATCCATTTACAATAATCTTATCCTATATCTCATATTTTGAAATCAATCTCCTACAAGTCTCATTACACCTATTCCAAGATATTGGTTACATGACTTCCTTTACAATTGCATCATTTTGAGTTACATACCACATAATAACAATCATAATTACATAGATTATGTTCCAATATACATCCACATGAAGAGATAATAGAAATCCATGTCCACGCACACACCATCCAAATAAGAAGATCCCAATGGAAGAAGGCATCAAACCACCCCCCATGCTAGGATATGACATGGGGTTCCAACACTCACTCAAGACCTAGGTTGACACCTAACAACCATGGGACTCATCATACCACATAATAAACTCAACATAACAATAATCCCATAACTTCACAAGGCTGAAATCAACAATAGACTCTTCTAGAGGCGTACAATAAATCATGACAAATGGACATGGTCACATGTAGGAATGGAGTGTCATCACATGTTGTCCTCATATAGAAGGTAATATGGCCATCCTTACTAGTCACGCATCCTACGTGCTAGCCTCACAAAGAAGGTAAATATGTACCCATAGTAGGCATGTATGCTATCCTCACAAAGAAGAGCAATCCATACTCCTAATAGTCATACAAGCTACCCTCACAAAAGAAGGGTGAAAACAATCCCTTAACAGACATGTGGAGCCATCTCAACCTATGTGAGTACAAGAGAGATTGAATTGCCATCTCATATGGCCCAAAAAAATAGAATTATCTTATTAGGTGAAACCCAACCCAATAAATTATTAAATGTTATCATTGATTTACAAAAAGGAAAACTTCCATTGTGCCCTGGCAGTTTAGGTGCCAAGCAACCTAACTCACATGACCCCTGCCATCACAAGGAAGCCCACTCCCCCTGATCATATGCCAAACCATAGGGTAACACATAGAATGATATCACAACACATGAAATAATTCTCACAAAAGGCCTTCAAGAACATATAACATCACTAAGCACATACTGCACATAGAGCATACATATGAATCATTACAAGCATAGGGCCTTCACCAATGCCTCATAGGCATAGTACCAAAGTAAGAACATGAAACATAAGGACATCATAAACTACTGCAAATCCTCAACAATGAGGTACAAAACATCTCACTAGAGTCATAGAAACAATCCTCAAACAATAAGGCAAGAACCTCTTGCTGGAGCGAACTTTTGCATAAGGAAACTCCTCAATGGTAAGGCATGATCCCACTTACTGAAGCACAAGATACATCATGAAACATCATAGAACATCATGAAACAATTAAAATTTCTCAACACATACTTCACATGCCTCTGGGAACATCACACAACCCATATTAAGACTTTACAACACTAAAATTGACCTTTTTGGGCCTTCTGGAGCAGTTTAGCTCTCTTGGTATGCATAATGGCATTCCTAGTTTGTAGGGTCACATTTCTAGAACATTGCCTAGCATTTTTGGTTCATTGGTCAACATTTCTAGTCCATTGGTCAACGTTTTGGGCCCATAGGTCAGCTTTCTCAATCTAAAGGTTAGCTCTCCTAGACAGTTTATCAGCTCTTTGGGTCTATACTATGGCATTTCTGGTATGCATAGTAGCATTCCTTGTATATAGGGTGGCATTCTTGGTTAGTATGGTGGCATTTCCAGTATTTTTGGTGGTGTTTCTGGTAAAATATACAATATCTCAAGTTTGAAGGATTTGAAAGGTAAAGTAACTTTCCAGATTGACTTAGGAGACAAAAACAACCTCAAGGACATGACTAGAAGGTAGGATGAGAATCAAAAAGGGTATACACATGGTTTATGCATCAAATGAAGCTCACGGGAATGAGTTTGCAACTCAGTGGATAAGCAACTTGGCCAAAACTGCATTTTGGGAGTCTAGACACATGGGAGATAACTCTAACTCTACATAGGCCAAATGGAATTAACAAATGAAAATCCAAAAAACCAAAAACACCTACAACATGATTACAATAAACTGAAATATTCCACCGACAGTCACAGGAAGCTTCATGAGCTTTTACAGTCACATAAGCACTCAAGACATAGAAAATATAGCCCCTATTACAACCAGGAGTTCACAAGGGGTAGAATACCAAAATGAACATTCAATAACAATAAGAACATGCTACAAACATACATAAAAATTAAATACCTATATGCATTTATCCACCATTCACTTACACAGACAAAACAACTCAAGAATCTCACTCAAACATAAGGAGTAATATGCAATTTCCCTATTTCATTCATTTAATTCCAAAGGATTTAAACTATAATGTCTTTCTTTTCCCCATCCATTCAAAAATCACAAATAAATAATTTTCATGGGGAGACACAGAGAAGAGAGAATTTCATAAATCTAAAAATGAAAGAAGAACTCCAACACGAAGATCGCAAATCCAAGGATGAAAACTGAAGAAGAGCTTCCATAATCCAAGCTTCCAAAATCCAAATGCAAACCAAGATCCAAGCCAAAATATCAAAGCTTCAATCAAAATCTAGCCGACTGGTAACCCGACAACCATCCATAAATTTGAAATAAATAGAAAATAAACAACAAACTATGCAAAAATCCCAACCAATCAAAATAATCCAAAAATCAAAATTTGTTACCTGTCTTGTATAGTTCCAAGGTAAGAATATTTTATTAAATTTCTTACCTATTATTTCAACTCACCCAATCAATTAGGCAGGTAGGTAAAATTAACTTTATTTTATTTTTACACCTCCCATGCATAGTAAAAATAATATAATAATATTACTACCTTTTAAGAGTTTAGAAATAGAAATAGGCTTTATACTTTTATAATTATTAATTAATCAAAATCAACTTAACAATTATATCTAAAATAAATTAATTTAAAAAAAAAAATGAATCATCAATAAATAAAATCAAAGGATGAAATTAATTAAATAAAACAATAGTCAATAAGTCAAGTAAATCCAAAATAAAACCAATTAAGTAATAAATCAAACATTAATAAATTCAATAACAATAAATCAATTATCCATTAATTAATTAATTACAACTTTATTAATTATTACTCAACATTAATTAATTAATTAAATAAAAATTATCCAACCATAGGATAATTAATCCAATCCATGATAAACCATACACACACACATAACCAACTGCACAAAAATTTAACGAGATACTGACTCAAGACTGGACAAGACTGACACCTGACAAGACTAACAAGGTGAACATCCTAGAACATGAGTAGGTGAGGGAAAACCAAGTCATCTCCAACAACTGCCATTGGGATTAGGACATGCTTAGACCTGTGAGATCAGGTGGAGTCGATGTTCAATACCTGCAATCTTGCATCCACCAAAAAACACAAAAGAACATATATATATATATATATATATATATATATATATATATATATATATATATATACAACATCATAGTAGCAGGCAAGTGAAAGAGAATTACAACACCTTATCATGCTCGCGATGAGTGATAAGGAATCATCCCTTTCATGAAGACGGTCACCCAATATAAACACATCTTATAAAACCATCATCATGAAGTAGGATTAGTATCATCATCATATATCATGAAATCATATAGATCACATAAGAATCTCGAATACATATAGGTTCATCAAGAAATACCATCCATCGAATAATCATAACATATCATCCATCACATAGATCATCAAAAGTCATCAATATAACACATGTCCATATAGCATCATAAATGTCTTCTGCATAAAAATAAATTCATAACCATCATCATAAGTCTAAATAAGTCTATTGAATCCTGAATCAAAATGTAAGTCTAGGAGGGACACTACATGCTTGATCCTCTCCCAAAATTGGCCCTACTCATGAAGACATGCTAATTTAAGAACAAATTGTTAATATTTATTTCAAAGATCTCCCTCTCAAGGATGAAGCTTTGAAGAGTGACGTTGATCTGTCTCCTAGAGTCTACCTCCTCCATTACGATCATTTGGTGCTAGAGGAAGATATGATGGCCATTTTTCCTAGTGACACTATACCTTCTTTCCATTTCACCTTCCCTTTAAGGATGAAGCATTAATTATGAGTGTTTGTCTCTCTCTCAAAATTAATCCTATCCATAATGACATTTTGGTACAAGAAGAGACTACTAAAACTCCTTTTAATAGTCTTCCTCATAGGGATGATGATGACATTTCTCCTAAAATGTAGGTGCCTTGTAAGGATACTTTGGAACAAGAGAATGCTCTTAGGTTACAATGATTCAATATCACTAACAATCCCCTCTACGAGGATTTCCCTTTCATTCAATCCAAAGATAATCGTATTCATGAAGAAGTGTTTAAGGTTGATAATCCTCTTTATGAACCACTTGATGATTTCCTCTTTATGAACCACTTGATGATTTCACGTCTACTAGATCTTCCTCACATATAACCAAACCATCTTTGATCAATATGATACATATGAATGGTTATGAAACTCCTAACAAACCTATGATTGTTGTTCAAGGTGGTAATACTCCTCAAACCTCTCAGCCTCTCAATAAACCTTCTTTTGTGGTTCAATATGGTTATAGTAATAATACTTTTTACATCCCTAATAAACCAATTATTATTGTGCACAAAGGTTATACCACCAAGCGTCGTTATGCTTATGCCAAACAAATCACCCAAGAGAGTTGAAATTTAGTTTTCCACACATATAATACGAGGAACAATAGGCAATGTAATCCTCCTCCGATTATCCCTTATTCTTTTCCTACTTCTCAACCAATACTTCCTCTGGCACCTCATTTATTACAACATCTTGGTAAGGAATATGATCTTATTTAACAACTTTGAGATGCTTCTACCAAGATATATATTTGGGTGTTCATTCAAAACTCACACACCTATCATGGAATGTTACAAGATGCTTTAAATAACTTAGATGCCCCACCTGAAATGACACCTAATAATATGACTTCTTTGATTGCTTCTATGAAAACACCCAAAGCTCAAATTGTGTTTTCACAAGATGAGTTAACTTATAAGGAAATTCAAAATCAGTATGATCCTCTTATGATTGTTGTTCTTATCAATGGTAATGCTATAAGACAAACCCAAGTGGACAATGGATTTGGCCTTAATGTTTGTAGCATTGATTTATTGCATAAGATTAATGCGGATCCTTCTTTTTTTCAACCTGAATCTCTTTCTATTTGTGATTTTGATAATTTTGCTAGAGAATCTTTAGGAACTATAATGTTGCTTATTAAGATAAAACCTGTTATCTTACCTACACTTATCCAAGTCATGCCCGATATTCTTATTTACAATTTTTTTTAGGATGACCTTGGATTCATGCTATGCAAGTTGTCTCTTCTACTCTTTATTATCAAATAAAATTCATTTATAACAATAAGATGTACAATTTGCATACTGATAATAATTACAAAACTTTTTTGAAAAATTCACCCGATTCTAAATCTTCTTCACATTCTTCTAATTCTTCTACCACTCAATTTGAAACACTATCTCCTCCTAAAAATCATTCTTCATCTAAAGAGGTACTCTTAGATTACAATTGGGGGTCCTTGGATTTTGCACCTTCTTTAATAGGAAAATATAAAATCCCCCCCAATAGAGCCCAAGACTAAAATGGATGATGATATAGTGGAACCTAAGAAGAAGTCAACCTTGTCTAAACAACTTAGTAACAATTCTTCAAAATATTCTTCTAGTTCATCTAATTATGATATTGAGACCTACGAGTCCCCACCACCTCTTTCTGATATGACATTTCTTTTATGGTCCAGGTTTTCACATTTTAGGTAAAAATGGATATAATGACAATGGTTGTAGCGTAAGTGAACAAGGGATTCAAGTTCCTTTAGAAAATAACATACGTGAAAGCTCATTCGGACTTGGATATAATCCTTCAAATCCCACCAAACCATCTATAAGACCATCTCTCAATGTGTATGCCATATTTAGTAGTGATGACTGTGTTGACTTCATCTCAATTAGACCATCCTCTACATCTCTCAACACTCGTCTCACTCAAAAATAAATTATGATGATTGACAATCCCATTCATGAGGCTTTACTTTCTTTGATTCCAATACCTTCCCTTATAGAATCAGGCCCTAATTAATTATTCTTGTCCTTCTCCTAAGGTTTCTTTTATGTATGAGGAAGTTTTTGTGCAAGAGGAACATGACTTAGAGGTCTATTTTTCTCCTGGAGACTATTTTGTTGATCAAGACATTTCAATGCTTATCATTTTATGTATGATTTTACTTTCATTGATTGTAGAGAATTTAACATGTTGTATTTAACTTCTTCATCGACTCTATCATGCAATTAAATAATATTACTGGCTATTATGTTTCTCTTCACTATGTGACATTAGTAGCTTATATATTGGGGGTTCATTGCCATTCTTGGTAGTACAATTTCACGTGCAATCATACTTTGGTAGTGACATAATAGCCTATTTGGTACCTTATTTTGTCTCAATGTTAAGGGGCAAGAATTATTTCAAACATCTCTCCTTCTTATGATTAAACCTTCCCTTTGTGAAGTAGTGTTTTCTATAAGGATCTCTTATTGATTTTGGAGGTGTATATTCCAATTGAGGATTTCCTCCCTCTTATTGGAACAAGTATCCCTGGTAAGGATCTTATCCTTATAAATACACATCCTTAATTGGGACCTCTTCCTTAGTCTATAATCATTCATCAAATCCTTATCCTTATTCAGATGCATCTTTTATAACGAACCCTTCTATATTGTGGACGTGCATATCCCTGTTGAGGATCTCATTCCTCTTGTAAGGAAAATATATCCCTAATGAGGATCTTTTCCTTATTTTAGAAGAATCTTTCTTTTATAAATGATCTCTCTTATTGTCCTTGTCACTATTTAAAAGGTAATTCTTTTTTCAAACCCTAATTCTACATTTTGCACTTAATCTTTCACATCTTGAGTTGGAGAGCTTCAATTCTTGCACCGTCAATTGTGTTGGAATCGTGATTTAGATCTCTATCTAACCAAATGATCCTTTATTAGTTTTGATCTTGTATCAGACCAAGTTGTGAGTATTTTTCATCAATTATCTTTCACAATTCGAAGTGGTAAACATGATACTTTGTTTCAATCTCCTAGTTAGCAAGCTGAAAGAGAGGGGCATATAGCTACCCTCAAATTTCATCACTACTAGTAAACATTTTATAAGATTTTGCGATTTCAACTAATAACGTGGTTTCATAGGATGCAGTTCCTAACATTGTATTGCAGATACTACTGGGGGCTTCGTTCAACATTTATGGATATATCCTATTTCTCATGAATGTTTAATTTTCTATACTTTAGCTTGCAAATGCACGTAGTCACAAATGATTGCTAAAGTGGGGGTAAATTTAGCGACATAAATTGTACACCCTTAATTAGGTTGTCCAATTTCATGCTTAGTTAGCATTCCCCTTAGTATGTCTGATTGTATTTTGCATTATAGAACTCCTTTAGGCATTTAATTAATAATTTAATTAAACCTAAGTCCTCTCTCATCAATTCACACATATCATATAAATTTGGGCCCTTGTGTTGGCATTTGACTGAACCGGTAAAGATTGTTGTTGTTATGCAACCGATATATGATTAGTTAGTAATTGTGATGGAGAGATTGAGATTCATATTTGATGACTAAGTTTTGTGTTGTCATTGATGGCAACAATATTTTTGTAGTCATTTAAGTCTTAGAAGCCAACCGGTAAGGTTTAATCGGTACAAAAGATAGTTCTACAGAGAACCGATAGCTCTACAACCGGTATAGGCTATTCATGAAGAGTTGGATGATGCGGTTTCACAACGATGATGGTGGCAAGTATTTGAAGATATATTCCTAACCACATTTACAGATTCAACTGGATGAGCGAGATTTGATTTATAGAATAGACAAAATGATAGAACACTTGACTAGTAGTGATTTAGTCACTTAAATTGGTAACACAACACAAGTTTTAATTTGTTATGTCGGTGGCCGACATATGTAAAGAGTACAATGTAAGTTTGTCTAGATTCATTGAACCTAGGAAATCATTCCAAGGTTGTAGCCGACTAAATGTAAATGTTATAAAAAATGTGATGAGGTATTAAGTTGGGATGTGTTTGAAGAGAGAATTCATGAGTGAATATTGTGAATGTGATCGTGTGCTGATTAGGGAAGTTCTGTAATGAAGTGTTCTTGATGTTTTAAGGATCAAAAGTGGATTTTATCAGACACAAAAGGTGTTACTTGAAGATCTTATCATTGTTGTTTCCCTAACAATTTGCAACAACAAAATCCCCTAACTGGGTAGGTCCTAACAAGCCTTAATCTTTAAATCCCCTAACAGGGTAGCTCTAAATCAAAGTCTTAAATCCTCTTGCGAGGTTGACCCTAATAGGTCATTGCTCCTAACAGGTTTTATCATTCAAATCCATTAATTGGGTGACTCTTAACTGGGTCTTCTCCTAACAGGGAATAGTTGTAAGACCTTAACCGATAAAGATTTCTATTATGCGGAAAGTGAATCTTGTGGGTAGTAACTCCCATTGTGGTTTTTCCCTTTTGGGTTTTCCACGTATAATCTCTTGTGTTATGTGGAAATTGTTTTATTGGGCATTTTCTTATGTGGTGATATTTCTCACATGCTTGACAAGTTTTAAGTTGTTAAAGTTGGTGATTAGATTTATATTATTTTTGCTTGCACTGATTCACCCCCCTTTCTAAGTGCCTTATAAGTTCATCACTTTGAGCCTAGGTGTGCACCTTTTTATTTAATCCTAATCTTACCCAAATTTCAATCTTCAAGGAACTTCCCGCATATCTACACATTATTGTTTGAGCCACTGAGATGGATTCGGCATTAGAACCCCATTATATTTCATTCCTCGAAAGTTGAAAAACTATTCTCAGGACCGAGTTACTATATGCTACCTGTTCTTGCACTTTTTCCTCTAATTTTGGGAGTATAATAAGGTGATCCTATCCTATCCAAGTCCCGCTTCATGTTAAATTATCAATTCTAGGTCGTCTTTTAATCAAATGTAAAACTAGGGTTTCATATTTAAGGCAAGTCTTTTCGGCATTTAGAGATCCCGTCTAGCAATTCAAGAGGAGATGTTTTTGGAGTGAAAGTACTAGTTTTAGGTGAAGCTTGAGACCTGCAAATTCACCCATTTATCTAGTCTTCATAAACCACAAAAGATTCAATAAACATCGAAGGATAATAAGGGAATCATGAGCTGTTGATTAGCTTGTACCTCTTCTTAAGGATTTGGTATGATTTCATGTTGTTCTTATGCCTCTATATTGAGGTTCAGATCTACTCACATTAGTTTTTAGACTTACATTATTGATTTAGATTTTCATATTCATTGTGGTTTAAAGAATTTTTAGTACAATCATTTAGGCTTTTCTCTAACACATTTGGATAGAACTCTAGTTTGGATTTAGCTCATATAAATCTTACATACACATAAAATTAAAAAGCACATGTGCACACTTTTTTAGTTACAAATACCAACTATTTGTGGAGATGGTGT
The DNA here is from genome assembly GCF_030272615.1 of Cryptomeria japonica. Lineage (NCBI taxonomy): Eukaryota > Viridiplantae > Streptophyta > Pinopsida > Cupressales > Cupressaceae > Cryptomeria > Cryptomeria japonica. The sequence continues at coordinate 257,953,356 of NC_081413.1, forward strand.
TGTTATATGGAGCCTAATCAGACTTGGAGGCTAAATTTTCCCCTTCTATCGATGCAGTTTCCCCCAAATTATTGAACAAGGGTTTAGGGGCAGTGCCCCTTGTGGGGTCCAAGGGTAGCACCCTTGGCGCACTCCCTATCATGATACAAGACGGGGTTCCACGGGTCCCAAATGACTTTTATTATTTTATAAAGGCATCGAGAGTTATTTTTTCTATTGGTTGACATATTCTAACCCTATTTTTGTAATCAACATAAGTCTTGATAAAATGGCTAAGGGTTAGGGTTTTCTGTAGAGAATTTTGTAGCATTTAGCAGCAGTATTGAGTTGCAAGGGATTACTGGTTGTAATCAGTTTGATTTGTTGGATAATAATGTTGGACTCTCTGTTTGGTGGATTTAGCCCGAGTTTAAGTGAACCACGTTAAAAATTGTCTCCTCATTGTTATTATTTTTGTGTTTTTCGTTCCTCTGTTTAATCTTTATTTGTATATAATTGATATTTTTTTCATGCAATACCTAATAGATGGATATCACAAAAACAAGGGGGTTAACTAAGGAAAACCCCTATATAGACACAACCATACCATTTTTCATTTGTAGATGGAGTTATAGGTATCCGACAAAGCAAGAATATTTTGGGAGATCTTAGGAAGTAAGTATAGGTCTGCTGCCAAAATTCCATCTTGGTTCTTAAGGACCAAGGCATCCAACACCCTTGTACTAGGACCAGGATACCCAGTGCTCTGGTCATCCTTGTTTAGCCTTAGATTTTCAGGGTTTCAATTCAAACAACATTTGGATTCTACCCTCTAGATCATACCTCAATAGGCGCCTTGGTCTTGCCAATTCTACTCTAGATTTCATCTATAGGTTATAATGGAATCCTATTCTTAGATCTATATTCAATGTCTCAGTTCAACTATTTTTTAGTGTGTTACAACACCTTTACATTCACTTCTCTTTGTACTTTCATCATAGTTTTTCATCCTCCTATACTTTGCATATCCATTTCTATAGCAACAAAAGAATAGAAACCCTAGAAGTATCCCTTGAATCTCTTTCATAAGAGTTATTCAGAGATGATCACTCCTTTAGGTGATTTTGTATTCTAATGTTTGTATGAAAGTGGTTTTAAGTCCTAATTCTACTTGATCCCATTTCATCTATTACACATGAAATGCCTTCTTTTAGTGTTGTCCACTTGCACAATATATTCACTATTTGATAGGAATATTGGCATATTAGTTATCCAAGGGTTCATAACAATTGTATCTTCTTATATAATAAATGATAAATCTTCATTTTTTGCATCTTTAGCAAGTTTCTTACAAAGGCCTCTACGTATGATTAGTTTTGTAGCCTTAATAATGACATCATATCCTTGAATTTTGGTTACTCAATCAACTCTTTTTAACTTATCTTAGCTACCATTACAAAATATCTGAAAATAAGATGACAAACCTATGATTGTTCGCAATCATATACCTATTTTTTAAAAAGATCTCATGATAGAAAATACTTGCTCCTTCATGGGGTTGTATTACTTTTCATATTTTCGTGTTTAACTAAAGAAGTCCAAGTGATGCTCTAAACCTTCATCATTTTTCTAGGTATGTATAGTTGTAAAATTGTTTTCTCCTCCATGAACATAGAGAATGAAATGTTCCTCAAAATTTGGGTTCATGATTGTATGATCCTATAAAATTTATTTTTTAATCTTTTCAAAACTTTGTTTTCTCTCCCTAATCCATTTGAAAAAAAACACCCTTCTTCAACATTAGTGTAAAATGTTTAAACAACCCTACATAGTTAGGAATACATTTCTTGACAAAATTAGTATTGCAAAGGAAATATTGTAATGCTTTCTTATGTGTAGGTAAGGAGAGGGGAAATATATTTGATACCCTTTTGGGGATAATAGATATGCCCTCCTTAGACACCACATGGCCTAATAGATTGCTTTGTGGTATAGAAAAGATGCACTTCTTTGGGTTTAATCACATTCCAAACTCTTTGCACTTCTGGAACACATTTTCAAGATGGTCCATGTGATCTTCACAAAATTTTAAGAAAATTATTATATCATCTAAACACACCAAGATATAGTTATTTATAATGCCTTTAAATGCAATATTCATGGATTTTCGTAAGGTAGAAATAATGTTTGGTTGGCCAAAAGGAATCTTATCATATGCAAACATCCCCATTTGGTGGTGAATGTCATTTCATACATATCATCCTCTTTCATAGATATTTGGTTCTAGCTGAAATAACCATCTAAGAGGTAAAATCTCTTAGTGCTTTCCATATTTTGCAAATCTATTTTATAGAGGGTAGTGATATTTTAGAGAGGCTCTATTAGTCTCTAGAATCAATAGATATCCTTATATCTCCATTTTTCTTTATCGTGGGCACTAAGTTTTCTGCCCAAGGCGAGTATTTAATGGGGAAGATGATCTTTGATATTATGAGTTTGGCCAATTCCTTCCTCACTTGGAGCTCAATTGTAGGATTGATTGGCCATGTTTTTTATAATAGGTTTTGTGTCAAGGTTTAGGTGTATGGCATGTTGGGAAACATTAGAATCAAAACCTTTAAGATATTTGTAGCTCTAAGAAAAATATCACTATAATTTTGTGATAAATAAATAAAAATTTGTCTTTCCAAGTTTGGGCATGCCTTTCTTAGTAGCATTTATTTGTCTTCAATAACTAAGATCCTATAATAATCATCTTATTAGACTATCACACTCTTTTTCTTTTCTTTCATTATGGTCGAATATGCTCACTATGCCAATTCACAATATGTACTAATGTTCCAGATGAAGGTGCCAGAGGATTGTAATGTGCGCTAGCCAAAGGAAGTGTGTGAAGGTAGTTTGGGACCATTTGAGCCTATTTTAGGTAATGCATAGTGTGTTCCCACTTCTAATATAACATGTTGGTTTTTGGACCGATCCGACTACATATTTCATGATGATTGGATTAAGATATTCGTTTGTGGTTGACCTATGAATATTGTAATTGTGTTCTAAGATGAGAGATGAATGCAATTAATATTGGTATGCATATATTTATTGATATAGGTTTATTTCAATAATGGTGTGGATGGTAGATGCGATTTTGTTTTTGCAAGCTATCTATATCAGAGATAAGTTGAAGTGTGCAAATGAAGTTGAAAATGGGAAAGGAGACCCTAATAGTCATCATTGGACTTTACCACATCCAAAAACATGATTTTTATTTTATTTTATTTTATTGATTTGTTTTGACTTGGTTTTTGGTCTTGCAAGCATGATTCATTGAACTTGTGCTCTCCTCCAGCTTCATTGAATGTATTAAAAAATTAAGAGTTTATATTATAAAGTTGGAGAATGATTTAAAGTTTTAATGCTTGAATTTTTATTAATATTTTGAAATATTGTAATGGAGCCAAAATCCCACGCTCAACAAGGATTGGAATTAACTACACATTGTGGGAGTTTAAAATTTGAATTTCTTTATCTAAAATTAGGAGAAGACACTCCCAGGTGCCAAAAAAGGGGAGATAGTGGAGAATCTAGAAAATGGTAAAATTTGCCTAGTGGTGCTAGAGAAATAATGAATGAAGAGGAGTTGATATGAAATTAACCTACTTATGAATCACTTTAATACTTTGTTAGATTCACTTAAGGATTTAGATTTTAATATGTTGATTGTTGATGAACTTGCATGTGAATATGAGCAAACAATTCCTTAGCAATGTTTTGCTAATGAACTTAAAAGAATTCAACATCACAAAAAAGAAAATGAAGACATAACAAGAGGAGTTGATAATGAAGTTCACCACTTAGGGCTACATCTTTGGATCCACTTAATTTGTGTCATCATTACCATTAATGATGTCAATTTTGCAAATGCTCTAGTACATCATTTTGGTCTTCTGTTTGCAAGAACAAATTGTTACACTGAGGAAGATTAAAGCTCTACAACCTCTTCCTGATCCACGTAAGTTAGACACATAGTGTTTCCAATAGAAACAAAAAACATCCAGTATCTAGTCCTCTCAACACTCTCCAAGAATGAGAACTAATCTTTAAGGCATCATGCCTTCATTACAAAGCCTAATCTAAGGCCCAATTCAGACAAAACTGAATACATAATATAATCATTAAATTTCATGGGTTAAACTAAAATCAAAGTAAACATCAGTTATACTTTGACCTTCACTTCTACTCTTTAAATAAAAAGAAATAACTGCAATACTATGCTTGTCCCAGAATTATGAGACTTTTGAGTTTAAAATCGACCACATTCTGGTGTTGCACTTTTTCGTCTCTGTTTACATGCCCAAACTTGCCTCCTTGGGGACCTCCTCAAATTATGCAACTTAGATTATGAAATGGATTGGACGATTGGATTTCTCACTAAAAAACATGAATTTTGACTATAAAGTTGACATACTTTGGCTCTGGCCTTTAGAATGCCTCTATTCAGTTAAGATAAAATTCCTACCTCATAAATTGAGTCTCATCTTCAATAATTGCCTATATCAAAATTTACATAAAAAAATATTTGCATAACCCTCTTAACAGACAAGTACTTCCCTATTGTTTTTACAACAAGTTGGCTGCAAAAAGCCTTACAAATCCCTAGTTAAGCCTGAAAAATATGACTTCAAATTACACTCTGTGCATAATGTTATCACCATTTCCACTCTGCCTTGATGGTAAAGGTTTTGGCAGTATTTGTGAATCTGAGTCCCTTTTATTTTGGACCTCATGCTTATCAAAACATCAAATCATATAATGCACCACCTCTATTTCGAGGTGACCATGGTGTATCGGCTGGGAGTGAAATGCGATGATGGGGGGTTCATGGTTCGAACCACTCGAATCCCCAATTATAGCACAATATTTTTATTGTATACGTTATACGTTAAATAGAAGTGGGCCCACCATAATGCTAAGGAGCCTGCTTGGTCTTGTGGTGGGGGATGTAAATAACAATAGGGAGGTTACGCATTGGAACCTTCTAAACAACTTTTTAATCAACAACAACATTTTCACTTCGGAGCAATCATAGGGGTGCAACTGTGGCACCCAACCAGTGGTCCATGTGGCACCATTGTATGCAACCACACAAGGACATGTGGCACCATGTCATTGTGCCATGTCATCTGCCAACTATACCTGCCACGTCTGGATATTCTCGCAAACTTCAACCGTCCATAACTTGCACGTATGGACTCTGATTGATTTGATTCATGTCTCATTGGAATCATGTTGACAAGCCCCTTGACATGGTGCCATTTTTATCTGAACTCAGAATGATCAATTTCTTGGCTAAAAATATCCACCTAGATTCCTCGATTTCATCAAAATTTTAGACTTGGATAAATTTTGCATACAAACTTTGTTTGAGCCCATTCGAGTTGCGTTGGAAAGTTGTCAACGATTTCTTCGAAATGATGCGAGTTTCTTGAGCTTTTGTAACAATCAATTTTTTGGTGGTTATTATCCACCTGGATCAATCCTCCCCACTGGAGATTTTGGACTCCAAAAGTTTACTTACATGGAATTTGACTAATTTATTGATGTAAAACATTCCCAATCATAACACAACCCTCAATATGCAATCAAAAACTTCAAGAGATTCAAGCATAACTACGATGCTCTTTTGGCTCACAAACTACTCAAACAATGACAAAGTACGTCTTAGTTTTAATACATTCCTTCACTTTTGTACTTCAAAATAAAACTGATTCAAGTCAGCTCCAAAAGCAGTTAGCATTTTGTCTATAATTGTTGTAGCGACCTTCCAAAAAGGCCACCAAAAAGGCCTACAAAGGCTTCAATTACCAAAGGACTGACTCATAAAACCAAGAATAAAAGGTGACTTGCACCAATTTCCTGCAACTTTGAGACCTTCCAAAAAAGGGTTTAACCAAAAATTATGTCACAAGTGATGTTTATAACTTACATTACCTTTACGATTGTGCCCTTCATGGGTTTCAAGCAACACATGCATTACAAAGCATATATGAAACAACCAACTAGACAAACAGTCTACCTAGCTCTTACTAAAGTGGGCAAAATAACTTTCTTTCTTTGGTTGAGTTTCTTTACAAACTTCTTAAGGGGTGGCAACCACATGCTCCACCTTCTCCTTTGCAACCTCCTTTTGACTAGGTTCTTGCATAGGCTTCTTGCCTCGTGAGCAATGAAGCTCTGGATGTAGCTTCCAACACTTTGCTTCCCTGTGTACACTCATATTATAATGAGTGCAAAACTTTTTCATCTTCGAACCCTTCTTGCCATCTTTCTTCTCTAGATGAGGAGGATGGACTTTATGTCCAGTTTCTCCACTGATTGCTAACATATTCTCATAAAGAGCCTTGTGCTACCAACACTTGCAAACACATTGATTATTCTTTCCACATAATGAACAAGGAAAACTACTCCATAGGCTATTGAAAATATCCTACTGAAAATATCGCCATGATTCTTATAGTTCAAGAAAACATGGGAGTAAGGAGACTTATACCTTTGTGGACTCTTGTTGCCACTAGATTTTTTAGGAGATTTGGATTTTCTCAGTTATCACATGTTAGATCTATCACTCTCGGAAGGTGACTTACCCTTCTCTTGCTGAAGAGACTTTGGTTTCAAGTCATGTTCTAAAAAGCTTCTTGTTGTAGCCTTTTCTAAGCTCTCTCCATTGTTATACGCTAGACTTGCAAACTGAGGTCTTGCTGTAACCTCCAGTGGTTGAATGATACCTTGGTTGTTAATGCCAGAACCACCACCTTTATACCCCATCTTGGTTAGGATCTTTTTGCCAATTCCTAATGTATGATTTTCAAAATCACCAAAAGAAGCATTATTATTATTATCAAAGGAAAGAATTGAACATGGAGAAATTTTTACCTCCTTTCTTGTTGGTGACCCTTACCCTTGGTCCATTTCCTGAAGTTTTATCAACTACTCCTCTTGTCCTACTTTGAATGATACAGTAGATGAAGCTTGTAGGAAGCCACCTTGGTTACTTGACACACAGGAGGTATCCTCTAACTTCTGACAAAAGGTGCATATATACATTAGTATTCTCATGACAAGAACCACAATGGGTATACTTGCCATGGCCACAAGCTTGTCTAGGATTAGAAGGAAATTTTGCATCTCTCATAGTAGAGCATCCTCTAGTTTCCTCCTCTATAGCATTTTACAAAAAAGACGTAACTTTCGCTTCTTGTCTTCTACAATTTCAAGAATTCTTCTAAGTTTCTCATTCTCCGCTTGGATGCACTAGTTGATCTCCTCTAATTATTGGAGCCTTTCATGGTTCAACCTTTTACCCATCTTCTCAATTTATAAAAGTCAAACCTACTCTGATACCAATTGATCTGAAAATTACTCTTCTTATGAATCACTTTAACACTTTGTAAGGTTCACTTAAGGTTTTAGATTTTAATATGTTGATCATTGACGAACTTGCATGTGAATATCAGCAAGCAATTCCTTAGCAATGTTTTTCTAATGAAATTAAACAACATTAAACATCACATATATGAAAATGAAGACATAATAGGAGGAATTGATAACAAAGTTCATCACTCAGGGCTACATCTCTGGATCTACTTAATTTGCATGATCATTGTCATTAATGATGTCAATTCTGCAAATGCTTTATTACATCATTTTGGTCTTCTATCTGCAAGAACAAGTTGTTACCCCAAGGAAGATTCAAGCCCTACAAGCTCTTCCTGATCGACACTAGTTAGACACATAGTGTTTCCAATAGAAACAATAAACATGCAATATCTCGTCCTCTCAACACTCTCTAAGAATGATAACTAATGTTTAAGGCATCATGCCTTCATTACAAAGCCAAATCTCAGGCCCAATTCAGACAAAACTGAATACATCATCTAGCCATTAAATTTCACTGGTTAGAAGTTAAAATTAAAGTAAACACTAGTTAGACATTGACCTTCACTTCTACTCTTTAAATAAAAGAAAGAAATACAATACTATGTTTGTCCTAGAATTTTGAGACTTTTGATTATAAACTCGACCATATTCTGGTGTTTCACTTCCCCGTGTTGGTTTACATGCCCAAACTTGTCTCCTTGGGGACCTCCTCAAATTCTGCAACTTAGATTCTAAAATGGATTGCATGGTTGGATTCCTTATAGAAAAACATGACTTTTGACAATAAACTTGACATACTTGCTTTGGCCTCCAGAATGCCTTTGCTTAGCCAAGATCAAATTCTTGCCTCGAGAATCGTGTCTCAATATTCAATAATTTGCTATCTCGAAATATGGATAATGTTATTATGAGAATCTGATTACTACTAAAAGGGGTGGGGGGGGAGTGAATCAGTAGTAACACAATTTTGCAATACTTCAAAAACAGTACCGGTATCTACTCAAACAATCCGGTTAGCAGATTTACCAAACCATTCACTCAAGTGTAGTACCTCTCCTCGTTTGAACCCATTAGACTCATATTTTATTATTGTTTACTTTTAGTGGATACATTACCATGATGTATTATTCAGACTTATATGACATTATTTCATGCTTTATCTGGATATGAGATGCATAATTTATTTGCAGTATTTCAGTACTTGTGATTTATGGCATTTTATGGATTATTGCTATTTACTGACACTTTACTTTATCTATGCAATGTGTAATTATATGTTGTGTGTCTGCGAGTGTATTGGATGCAAGGGGATGATTTTCCTTCACTCATTTCAATGAGACAGGGAACGTCGTGATTCTCCTTCATCGGTGTGCATATCTTGTTTTCTATATTGTATATATGCATGTGTGGTTCGGTGATGTAGGATATTGCAGGTACAAGTACCAAGTAGGTACGAGGTATCGTCTCCACCTGGCTTCACAGGTTTGAGCATGCCTTATATTTGTCCGATGGAAGTGGAGGAGGTAGTAGTTGACCCTATTTTATCTAGTTACACTCTTGTGAGTGTCGTCAGTTGGTCGTCCTGTCAGTTTGTTCGGCCTTCGTGTATTGTCGTTTGACTTTTTCGAAGTCTTTGCTTGGGGTTTGTTCAGTTTGTGTGTTTTAGTGGATTTAATTAATTAATTAAATTTATGGAGTTATCTCATAGTTGGTATTTTTGAATTATGTATTTTATGCTTTGAGATTATAAATTTAATTAATTAAAAGAAGTTATTAAATTGAGTTGCAAGCTGCATGATGTTAGAATTATATTTTATTTAAATTTTAGTGAAAAATAAATTAGATTAATTTCATTTATTGTTTCCTAAAATTTTAAAATAATAAAATAATAACAGAATAAATAAAGAATAAAAGAATAAATTAGATTTAAAGTATTGTTTTAATTCCTTTTTAGGAAATTAATTAATTTGCATGAGAAAGGAAAAGAAAAATAAATGATTTTTGCTTATTGCATGTAATTTATTCCTTTGTTAGGAATTAGAAAAGAAAAATAAAATTGCTTTTAATTACTAAAATTAAATATTAGGGTTTTTGGGAAAAATATATGCAACCTAGAATTTTAGTTTAAAAGGGGAAGATATCTTTTTATTTTGGGGGTTACAGGAAAGAAGTAGAGATTTTGTTGAAGAAAAATTATTGGAAGCTTAGATTTTGGTGAAGAAAAATTATTGGAAGATTGTTGAAGGATTGAATCTCTCCTATAAAGTTCTTCCAGGAAAGCTATACCAGGTTGGATGGTTTCTTCTGGTTGTTTGTTTTAAAGAAAATATTTTATTTAATCCCTCTTTCTGAATGATGTGTGTGTTAAAATATTTGTCAAATCCAAAATTCTTTCTGGTTATTTCTTGTTCTTGGCTAAAGTCCATTTTTGAAGTTAGTTTCTAGTTTATGAAAAGAAGTTGTTTCCTGGGTGTTTGTAGATTAAAATTTTGAGAAAATTGGGAAAAGTTATTCTGGCAAATTTTGCCAAGATGTTTTACTGTGCATGAAAATTGCAAGATTTGGGAGAAATGGGTTTTGCTCGAGAAAATGTCGTTTGGTTTAGTATTGGATTCAATATTTTGCTATGGCTGTTCTTTATGTATGTTTGTGCATCTCTGTATATTTAGTTGTGAAATTATTTGGGAATTAAATCTAGTAGTTTATTAAGTGTATGGGAAAATCTGTATTAATTAGATTCCCTGGAAATAAAATTTAATATTTTCTTAAGTTATTGAAATTTAATATTATTAAGTTATTGAAATTTAATATTTTATATGAAATAAAAATTTATTGTTTTTAGGTTATGGAGATTTTCTTTTAAAAAAAAATTATAAAAAAAAAAAACGTTGGTAGCAACTACCGACGGTAGCAGTACTACCGGTGGTAGAAGTGGCTATCGTAAGATAGCAGGCTACCTACGGTAGTACCTGCTACCGTGCGGTAGCAGGTCTACCGACGGTAGCAATGACTATCGTAAGGTAGCAGGCTACCTACGGTAGTACCTGCTACGGTGTAGTAGCAGGGGGTTTTATTTTCACTGTTCCCTAAATTAATTTCGTGCAAACCGAAATATAGTACTTTCAGATTTCCATGCCAGAGATATAAAATTTGGTTTCTAATTAATTTTATATATATATATATATATATATATATATATATATATATATATATATATATATATATATATATATATATAAGTTTATTTTAATTTTTGGACATTATATCATTTAAGTATTATTTTAATATTGTGCTAATTAATTCAGAATTAAACTATTTTCAAAAAAGCTTATAATTTAAGATTTCTATATTTATGCTTGGAAATACATTACGAGGTTAATTTTAATACAATTTTATTTAACCTTATTGGACAAATGACAACATTGATTTCTTTGTATTAATATAGTTGTATTTTCTTATGCTCTAGAAAAATCTTTAATCGCAAGTATTTTATGCTTTTGGCTGTTTAAAGAAAAGATTGCCTGTATTAGGATCTTGTGTAAATGGTATTTGTAGTTTAGCTTAATTTCGTTGCAATTCTGGTTGAGTTGTGATTATGTCATATGTTGTTATACCCCCCTGGTCAGGTGTTGTTGAGTAACCCTGTTGATGTGAGCCATTGTGTGTTTTGTTCCAAATGGTCAATCTTGGGTTAGTGATTGTGTATCCTTCATCTGTGGTTTGTTAGGATTAGATATGGCTGCCTGTTTCACCATAGAGTTCTCATAGAGAGACATTTCCTGTTAGTGTCCTATGAGAGAGAGTGGCTTTCGAGCGGAGGCTGCGCCCGAAGTGGATGGCAAGATAACCCCTCGAAAGTCAGTTTAGAAGTGATAACCTAATAACTGATTAGGGGGTGGGTAGTTAAAATATTAATTAAGATAATGTGCCTCACACATGGTTGAGTGCTTGTATAGGCTCAGGATGTGGTGAGAAGGTCTGGAATAGAAAACTTACCACTTTGTCTTCACGAAAGGATGGGTAGGGTCTGCATGAGGCTTAGATGGAGTTGGAGGTTCGAGAGAGGTTACCAGGATAACCCAGGATGGGGTCGGGACCTATGGAGGCCTACCAGGGTAACCACCCTAAGCCATGCGATGACACTTTCTCCTTAGAGTCACTAGTGTTTGTGAGTTGAGTCACAAGGATGTTTGTGGAGTCATGTAGTTTTTTCGTACTTGTCTTATTTTTCTTGCTTGAGGGTCTTCTACTATCTCTTAGCACGGTGGGGTGGTTCCATTTTGGGATCACATGGTCAGGTGGTAGTGCCACTTCCCATCGAATGTTCTGGATTGTATCTTCAGGCGAGGAAAGGCTTCGCTAGTGTTTCTTGGTTCATGATTCATGTACCAACTCTTGTTCGCGATCATTGTTCAGTTGAGACCTTGTGGTCATTGTATCAAACTTTTATGTAACCTTGATATTGTAGCTTTTGGATTCCGTGGTATTTTTGGAAGCCATGTATTTATGGATATTGTAATATTATATCGGTGGAATGTATGTAAATTCAGTTGCTTTGATCTTATGTATAAATGAAATATGGATAAATAAATGCATTGGAATACTTTGATTCTTTCATTATGGAATTTAGATGTATGTGTAGGTTTTATCTTAAGCATTTAATTTTCCTAATTGGATGGACAATTGGATTAACCATGGTGTTAATATAATCGATGAATTAATCTTCATTGGTAGCCCTTAGGAAATCATGTGTTAGACTTTCACTGTGTTATTAAACGTGCAATTGTTATAATTAATGCACTTAATCTTTTAAAAAAATAAATATTTCTCCCTTTAGTTGCCTAGTCGTGTTGTTTTCCTTTAGGGTTCCTGGCGGGGCATTACATTTGGTATCAGAGCCAAGTTTCAACACTGGGTACTTTAGGTTTGTAGTGAGCCTTTCAGTTGACCATCTTGCTTAGGTCTTAATGTTGATTTTTCTGTTGTCTTATCCTTGTTGTAGATCTGAACCATTTTCTCTTTTGTGGTGCTAGGTCATGGATAGGAAAGCTAGGGGAGGTGGTCGTACGGGTGGTCACAAAGGAGGCAGAGGTGGAGGACAGAGCCGTGGTTCTGACCGTCATAGTCCTTCACCACCACCCACTCATGTGAGTGTTGAGCTGGAACAGTCTATTCATCAAGATCCCCAACATGGAGGAGAGTAGGTTCCCAAAAGGGAAGAGCTGAGAGAGATGTTTCAGGAGGTTCTGGCTAGGTTAGGCCACAAGCCTGAGGTTGATTAACCTATTCATGCTCAAGTTGAGGAGTCGTATCAGTAGTTTCTAGAGGAGAGAGAGAGGGAGAGATCACCTAGGAGGAGGGAGATTCTAGTTGACCGATTTCCACCTTCTTTGGGTCACATAAAGGACTTGATGAGGTCCAACCCTCCTTACTTTGATGGTATGAGTATCAGTCTCGAGGTAGAGACCTGGCTCATCGGTTTGGACTGGTGTTTTTCTTTGTTTCCATATAGTAGCAACACCAAGGCAAGATGTGCTATTATGCGTCTCAATAGTTTTTCTTTGATCTGGTGGAGATTAGAGGAGCATGAGGGTCACTTACATCAGGTATTGCAATGCTTGAGGGAGAATCAACTTTATGCCAATTTGGCAAAGTTTGACTTCTTCTAGTCTGAGGTGAACTATCTTGGTCATGTGGTTTCAGGAGAAGGTATATCTGTGGATCCTTCAAAGATCCAAGCCATTGTTGATTGGCCAGCGCCGACCAATGTTTCAAAAGTTAGGAGTTTTATGGGTCTGGTCGGATATTACCGTTGCTCTGCTCAAGGCTTTTCCCGGATAGGACACCCAATTACTTCTCTTCAGATACAAGGGAAGAAGTTTGTTTGGTCAGAGCAGTGTGAGGTAGCTTTTCGGACCTTGAAGGAACTCCTTGTCAGTGCTCCGATTTTGGCTGTTCCTGATACATCTAGAGATTTTATGGTATGCACAGATGCCTCTTTGGAAGGTGTAGGTGCAGTGCTTATGCAAGATGGACGTGTGGTTGTTTATGAGTCTCACAAACTCAAGAACCACGAGTTGAACTAGCCTGTTCATGATTTAGAGTTGGCAACTGTAGTTCATGCTATGGTTAGATGGCGGTATTTCCTGTTAGGGCATCGGTTTGAACTACATAGTGATCACCGTAGTCTGCACTATATATTCACGCACCCGAACTTGAATGCTCAACAATGAAGATGGATGGAATTCTTCTGCGAGCATGATTTTGAGGTTCGTTATATTCAGGGGAAAGAGAACGTAGTGGCATATGCTTTGAGTTGTATGCAACATGAAGTTTCAGCATTGTCCCTTGGAGTATACTCGAGAGATAGGATTCTTGGAGTTCTTCCTCAGGATACTTGGTATCAGGATGTTAGAGTCGTGATAGAGTTTGGGAGGCCTTTAGAGGGTAGATTTTCTAGATATAACCTTGAGGAAGATGGACTTCTTCCTCACCTTGGGCAGATCTATGTACCTCCTTTGGAGGGTCTTCGCGTTTTGATTATGACTGAGGCCCATCATGCATGTTATTCGACACATCCAAGTGTCAAGAAGATGCACACAAATCTTAGACTGATTTATCAATGGGCTAGTATGAAATGCGACATTGCTGATTTTGTGTCAAAGTGTTTAGAGTGTCAGCAAGTGAAGGCAAAGCATCAGCACCCGACAGGGCTTTTACAACCTAATTTGGTACCGGATTGGAAATGGGATATCATTTCCATGGATTTCATTGTTGGTTTGCCTGTCTCTTCGCGTCGTCATGATGCTATCATGGTCATAGTTGATATATTGACATAGGTTGCTCACTTTGTTCCTATTTGAGCTTCCTATACGGCAACAGTGGTGGCACGAGTCTTTTTGGAAGATGTAGTGAGATTTCATGGGATTCTGAGGCGGATCATCTCTGATAAAAATCCTGTCTTTACCTCAGCATTGTGGACCTCACTTCAACATGCTTTGGGGACTTAGTTGAACTTTAGTTCATCTTATCACCTAGAGACAGATGGTTAGATCGAGAGAGTGAATTAGGTTTTGGAGGACATGCTTCGCATGTATATTATGGACCAACAGTCGCACTGGGAGGACTATATCTATCTAGTGGAGTTTTCTTATAACTCTAGATATCATAGCTCCATAGGTATGTCCCCCTTTCAGGCATTGTATGGTCGTCCTTTCCACACTCCTTTGAGTTGGGATTGGCTAGAGGACAGGGTGCTTATAAGATAGGATATTCTTCGGGAGATGGAGCAACAGGTTGAGCGGATTCGTGAACATTTGATAGCTGCACAAGATAGGCAGAAGAAGTATGTAGATGCTCAAAGGGTAGATCGTCAGTTTTTTGTTGGCAATCGTGTGTTCTTGAGAGTGTGTCCACGGAAGAGTCTGATCCATTATGGAAAGGGTTCTAATTTGGCGCCTTGGTTTGTTGGCCCTTTTGAGATCCTTGAGAGGATAGGACCTGTTGCCTACCATCTTGCCTTGCCACCGAGTCTATCCCGCATCCATGATGTCTTTCATGTTTCAATTCTTCAACCTTATCATCCTGATGAGACACATGTTCTTGATTGGAACTCTTTGCAGGTCGAGGACGAGCAACTTTCCATGGAGCCTGTGTGCATTCTTCAGCGTCGGGATTTGATCCTCAGGGTCGCACCATCGACCAGGTAAGGGTCCTATGGGACTCAAATGATGAGACCGCAACGACTTGGGAGGATGCAACGAAGATGAGAGAGTTGTATTCTTATTTGTTTTAGGCTTCCAGGAGTAATTCTAGGTTTTGGGGGAAGAATGTAGTACCTCTCCTCATTTGAACTCATTAGACTCATATTTTATTATTGTTACTTTTAGTGGATACATTACCATGATGTGTTATTCAAACTTATATGACATTATTTCATGCTTTATCTGGATATGAGATGCATAATTTATTTGCAGTATTTCAGTACTTGTGATTTATGGCATTTTATGGATTATTGTTATTTACTGACACTTTACTTTATCTATGCAATGTGTAATTATATGTTGCGTGTCTGTGAATGTATTGGATGCAAGGGGACAATTTTCCTTCACCCATTTCGGTGAGACAAAGAACGTCACGATTCTCCTTCATCGGTGTGCATGCCGTGTTTTCTATATTGTATATATGCATGTGTGGTTCGGTGATGCAGGATATTGTAGGTACGAGTATCGGGTAGGTACGAGGTATTGTCTCCACCTGGCTTCACAGGTCTGAGCGTGCCTTATATTTGTCCGATGGAAGTGGAGGAGGTAGTAGTTGACCCTATTTTACTCAGTTACACTCTTGTGAGTGTCGTCAGTTGGTCGTCCTGTCAGTTTGTTTGGCCTTCGTGTATTGTCGTTTGACTATTTCAAAGTCTTTGCTTGGGGTTTGTTCAGTTTGTGTGTTTTAGTGGATTTAATTAATTAATTAAATTTATGGAGTTATCTCATAGTTGGTATTTTTGAATTATGTATTTTATGCTTTGAGATTATAAATTTATTTAATTAAAAGAAGTTATTAAATTAAGTTGCAAGCTGCATGATATTAGAAATATATTTTATTTAAATTTTAGTGAAAAATAAATTAGATTAATTTCATTTATTGTTTCCTCAAATTTTAAATAAATAAAAGAATAACAGAATAAATAAATAAATAAATGAATAAAAGAATAAATTAGAATTAAAGTATTGCTTTAATTCCTTTTTAGGAAATTAATTAATTTGCAAAGAAAAAAAAATGATTTTTGCTTATTGCATGTAATTTATTCCTTTGTTAGGAATTAGAAAAGAAAAATAAAATTGCTTTTAATTACTAAAATTAAATATTAGGGTATTTGGGAAAAATATATGCAACCTAGAATTTTAGTTTAAAAGGGAAATATATCTTTTTATTTGGGGGTCATGGAAAAGAGGCAAGATTTTGTTCAAGAAAAATTATTGGAAGCTTAGATTTTGGTGAATAAAAATTATTGGAAGCTTGTTAAAGTATTGAATCTCTCCTACAAAGTTCTTCCAAGAAAGCTATACTAGGTTGGGTGGTTTCTTCTGGTTGTTTGTTTTAAAGAAAAAAATTATTTCTTCCATTTCTGAATGATGTGTGTTAAAATATTTGTCAAATCCAAAATTCTTTTTGGTTATTTCTTGTTCTTGGCTAAATTCCATTTCTGAAGTTAGTTTCTAGTTTATGGAAAGAAGTTGTTTCCTGGGTGTTTGTAGATTAAAATTTTGAGAAAATTGGGAAATGTTATTCCGGCAAATTTTGCCAAGATGTTTTACTGTGCATGAAAATTGCAAGATTTGGGAGGAATGGGTTTTGCCAGAGAAAATTTCCTTTGGTTTAGTATTGGATTCGATATTTTGCTATGGCTGATCTTTATGTATGTTTGTGTATATTTAGTTGTAAAATTATTTGGGAATTAAATCTAGTAGTTTATTAAGTGTATGAGAAAATATGTATTAATTACTTTGTATTAATTAGATTCCCTAGAAATAAATTTTATTAGAAATAAAATTTAATATTTTCTTAAGTTATTGAAATTTAATATTATTAAGTTATTGAAATTTAATATTTTATAGGAAATAAAAATTTATTGTTTTTAGGTTATGGATATTCTCCTTAAAAAAATAAAATTATAAAAATAAATTATTATAAAAAAAAACAAACATTGGTAGCAACTACTGAACGATAGTAGTACTACCGATGGTAGCAGTGGCTACCTATGGTAGTACCTGCTACCGTGCGGTAGTAGTACTACTAGTGGTAGCAGCGGCTACCGTAAGGTAGCAAGCTACCTACGGTAGTACCTGCTACCATGCGGTAGCAGGGGATTTTATTTTCATTGTTCCCTAAATTAATTTCTTGCAAACCGAAATATAGTACGTTCGGATTTCTGTGCCAGAGATATAAAATTTGGTTTCTAATTAATTTATTATATATAATATATATATATACATATATATATTATATATATATATATACATATATACATATGTATATATACTTATATACATATGTATATATACATATATACATATTTGTATATATATATTAATATATAAGTATATACATTATATCATTTAAGTATTATTTTAATACTGTGCTAATTAATTCAGAATTTAGCTATTTTCAGAAAAGCTTATAATTTAAGATTTTATATTTATGCTTGGAAATACATTAGGGGTTAATTTTAATACGATTTTAGTTAACCTTATTGGACAAATGACAACATTGATTTCTTTGTATTAATATAGTTGTATTTTCTTATGTTCTAGAAGAATCTTTAATTGCAAGTATTTTATGCTTTTGGTTGTTTAAAGAAAAGATTGCTTGTATTAGGATCTTGTGTAAATAGTATTTGCAGTCAAGCTTAATTTCGTTGCAATTGTGGTTGAGTTGTCGTTATGTCATATGTTGTTATACCCCTTTGGTCAGGTGTTGTTGAGTAACCTTGTTGATGTGAGCCATTGTGTGTTTTGTTCCAAATGGTCAATCCTGGGTTAGTGTTTGTGTATCCTTCACCTGTGGTTTGTCAGGATTAGATATGGCTATCTATTTCGCCATAGATTTCTCATAGAGAGACCTTTCCTGTTAGTGTCCTATGAGAGAGAGTGGCTTTTGAGCGGGGTCCGGGCCCGAAGTGGATGGCAGGATAACCCCTTGAAAGTCAGTTAAGAAGTGATAACCTAATAATTGATTAGGGGGTGGGTAGTTAAAATATTAATTAAGATAATGTGCCTCGCACATGGTTGAGTGCTTGTATAGGCTCAAGATGTGGTGAGAAGGTCTGGAATGGCAAACTTACCACCTTGTCTTCACGAAAGGATTGGTAGGGTCTGCATGAGGCTTAGATGGAGCTGGAGGTTTGAGAGAGGTTACCAGGATAACCCAGGATGGGGGTCGGGACCTATGAAGGCCTAGCAGGGTAACCACCTTAAGCCATGTGATGACACTCTCTCCTTAGAGTCACTAGTGTTTGTGAGTTGAGTCACATGGATGTTTGCCGAGTCATGTAGTTCTTTCATACTTGTTTTATTTTGCTTGCTTGAGGATCTTCTATTATCTCCTAGCACGGTGGGGTGGTTCCATTTTGGGAACACATGGTCGGGTGGTAGTGCCACTTCCCATTGGATGTTCTGGATTGTATCTTCATGCAAGGAAAGGCTTCGCTGGTGTTTCTTGGTTCGTGGTTCATGTACCAGCTCTTGTTCATGATCATTGTTCAGTTGAGACCTTGTGGTCATTGTATCAAACTTTTATGTAACCTTGATATTGTAGCTTTTGGAATCATGGTATTTTTGGAAGCCATGTATTTATGGATATTGTAAAATTATATCAGTGGAATGTATGTAAATTTAGTTGCTTTGATCTTATGTAAATTCAGTTGCTTGGATTAACCATGGTGTTAATATAATTTGTGGATTAATCTTTGTTGGTAACCCTTAGGAAATCATGTGTTAGACTTCCGTTGTGTTATTAAACATGCAATTGTTATAATTAATGCACTTAATCTTTAAAACAAAAAAATATTTCACCCTTAAGTTGCCTAGTTGTGTTGTTTTCCTTTAGGGTTCCTAGCGGGGCATTACACAAGTGTTCATCATTATGCAAACAATGTAAAGATATCAAATGCACAAATCAACAATGCAACCACCACATGAACACATAGATTTTTCATGTGGAAACCCAAATTGGAAAAACCACGGTGGGAATTAGCACCCACAAAATATTTGCACTCTTTTGTAATGCGCCCGGTTAAAGGTCTAGCCCAGTTATGAGATTACAATATGCTCGGTTAAGAGTAGACCCTATTAAACGTCGCCCGGTTAAGGGATTTGCCTCAGCCTTGTTAGGAGTAACCTTGTTAGAGGATTTTAAACTCAAGCTAATGAGCCACCCTGTGAATGAATTTACAAATAAGACCTGTTAGGATCTACTCGGTTAAGGGATTTCAAACTGCTGTGACTGTTAGGGAACAACAAGGCAAATGTTCTGATCACAATACTTCCTTTCTTGCTAGTACAAATCCATTTCAGCTCAACTCTGCTACACACATGCAATCACTTCAATCTGGTTCGACAACACTTTCTGCTCAAACTACCAACACACAATCTCTTCTCCAACTACCCCTAAATACATTTTTCAGTTAGGTCGGCTACATAACCTTAACTTGTCAACAAGATACAATGAATTTACATTATAGATCATTATAGATCATTACATATCATTACAAATAATTACAACAAATTTCTAGACAATTTCCATCGTTGAATGATCATTGCACATCGATTTGATAAGCAATCAAACTCTTGTCACATTCTACTAAGCACTTTGTTGTTTCCCAAGAAATTCGATCCTTGTACGCACTCAAACACAATCTTATCATTACACATGGATTTTGACACATCATCACTAAGTTATGAACATGATAAGATCCACCACCAAACCATAAAGCATTGCCGATTAAAGATCTGTTACTGGTATACAATCTTCTTCACAGAGCTTACAATAGTCAATCATAACTCAGTCAATACACTGAACCTACTGATGCGGTTTCAATCAAAGACTCATGCCAGTGTCATAAACATATGTTCCAAACCACAACATCTAACTCTTCACCAATAGTCTATATCGGTGTCTTGATCATCTGTTCCTGTTTACCTCACTGTAAATCAGTCCCACTAGCGGTTAGGCTATACCGATAGGCCTAGATGACTTAGATGAATCAACAAACATGGTTGCCATCAATGATAACACAAGTAAAGTCATCAAGCAACTTACAACTATATCATCATCATCATCTAGCCAACAATTTCCATCAACTTTACAAGTTATGCCAACAATAACTTTATCGATCATCTTCTCATCTCATCCTCATCTCCATATGCCAACAATATCCTCATCATTATCTTCATCAGTTATGCCAATACATAAAACAATCTTTACATAGTCCTCTTAATAGACTACAAATTCTTCAATTATTTCCCTATGGGTTTTACAAGAAGTTGGCTCCAAAAAGCCTTAATAACCCCTAGTTAAGCTTGGAAAATACGACTTCAAATTATACTCTGTGCATAATGTTATCAGCATTTCCACTCCGCCCCTATGGTAAGGGTTTTGGAACTATTTGTAATGGGCCTTGGGTTCAAAATCGAGACCCTCTTATTTTGGGCCACATGCTTATCGAAACATCAAATAATATTATTCTCGACTCTATTTCAAGGCGACTGCGTGGTGTATCGGTTGGGGGTGAAATGTGGTGATGGGTGTCGGTGGTTCAGTCAGCCTGACCCCCCATTTATAGTACAATATTTTAATTGTATACCTTAAATAAAAGCAGACAAACCATAATACTAAGGAACCTTCTTGGCCTTGCGGTGGGGGATGTAAATAGGAATGGGGAGGTTACATGTATGAACCTCCCAAACAACTTTTTAACCAACAACAACAATTACTCTTTGGAGAAACCGTAGGGGTGCCACTATGGCACCTAACTAGTGGTCTGCGTGGCATAACTTTTGATCCCGTTCGAGTTGCATTTCTTCGAAATGATGCCAATTTATTGAGTTGGTTGCAGAGGAGAATCCCATACACATGCTTGAGAAATAAAATCAGAGATGTTGAGGTGAAGATAAAAGAGCAAATTAATGCAAGAAGGGAGATAGTTTTCTTGAAACCAATTGGAGAAGTTTATACAGTGATTTTGGGATGATATATTCATGCTTGTAATTGGTATTTAATGCATTTCCTTCATGTTTATAGAGGTTTTGATGATAATTTTAAAATTTTCAAAGATAGAGCTTGTACAGGAACTTGATTCCTATAGCTAGTCTTAATGTTCATCTTCAAGAGTGTTCAATTTTCAGATTTCTTTAAGTATGGAGAACCATGAACAAAAATGTTGCTTTTTCATGATTTTTGTTGTAAATCGTGTATTTTTAAAGTTCAAAAAAATTATTCTTGAGTTTGCTACAACGATTGACAATCTCTTTTGGATTCTCAATCATTGAGATGCATCAAATCTAGTATCAGAGCACATGATTTTCTAGGAGATATGTTAAAAAAGATTTGTAAGAGATGGTGTGCTGATTAGATTGTGGTTTTGTTGCAATTATATTGTTGTTGTCAGAAGCTAGTTGTTGGAAGTGGAATTTTAAGAGTTTTATGAGTTTTTGGCTATGAAATTTGAAAGGTATTGTTGGTGGAAAAATTATGATATATTTGAATTCATTTAGATCATTACACAAGTATTTTTAGAGGAAAAATATTTCTTTACATGTTTCAAAATAATTTTTAAAAAGAGATCCGTCACAAGTTTGTGAATAAATTTTGAGTTTCATGAATTTTAATTGTGGGCTACAAAGTATTTGATTTGTATCAAATGAAGTATTCTCATTGGGATTTTGTTAAAGTGATTCCATAAAATGGTTAGGGTTTGTGTGAGTTTGTTGTACTAATAAGAAAGGGAATTCATTGCTGTAGGAATGAGAAAGAGAGTTTGTTGTTGCAGGAATGAGATAGGGTTTGTGACTACTATCCTCAGCATAGATAACACTGAGTAGAAGGTGTAAAGTTCCTTCACTGAGAGATAGTGGGTGGTGGAAGTATCCTTTAGAATCTTTGTTGGGCAGAGGATAGTTGTGGTAATTTTGTTGCAGGGAGTACCTGTAACTGTAGAGGATTGATACCCTGAAGTGAGAAAGTTTGTTGCAAGGAGGACTCGTAACTACAGAGGGGCTTGTGAGTCTCTGAAAAGATGTCTTCAAGGAAGAGGATGAGATAGGTCATGAGAAGACCTGTAAGGATTTTATTTTGGGAAAGGTATTGGGAAGAATTGGAGTATAGAAAGTTCATGGATAAATTGTATGAAGAACTCAAGAACACAGAGGTTATATTGGATGTGATAGAGATGGAGCAAATAAGACAAATTGAAGAGGCTAAAAGAAAACATGAACAAAGATTATGTGAAAAGGGTATTGGTGGTTAAAGAAAAGTGTAAAGTTGATTTGCATGAAGAGAGGATAGAATGCCATTCAAAAAGAATCTCTCATGAAATAGAGATTTTGGATAAAGAGGGCAGCAAAAAGAAAGTTGAAAAAATGCATTTCTACAACCCTATGATGGGAAGATTATGGAAGAAAGAGTATGTGGAAGAATCCCACACAAATAAAATTGAAGGGACACAAGAAAAGAAGAGAAGCACAAAGAAAGAATGGATAGAAAAAGAGGAAATTGCAACGGTGGATGAGAGTCTTTTGAAGGATAAGAAGATATTGGAAAGTATAGATGAGAGTGAAGAAGATGATGTACCAATGCAGTTTGCACACATGGAAAGAGAAGTTGTAGTAGCAAAAACAAATGTATTGACTCATTCTTATGAGATTTTCAAAGATAATATTGATGATGATATCCATGTAGAAAAGGTGAAGAGATATGTTTGGGAAATTAATTGTGAATTTGGAGCAGTGATTGGTCCTCGAAAGGACATAATAATATTGAAGAAAATGACATATTTGAGTGCAAGGGATAAGGTAGAGACACTAAACAACAAGATTGCAAGAGAAAACCATGAAAAGAGAAAAGTTGTAGCTGTGGAGAAGTAAGAGATCACACATGTAACATGTTATTTTTGTGATATTTTTGAAGGTGAATTTGATGTTAAATTATTTAAAAAAGAGTTAGATGAATTTGTGGCTGTGAAGATGATTGAAAATAATAGTATTGTTGTAGCAAATGACAATGGATTTATAGAGATAGAGAATAGTGAAGTTGTAGCAATGTTTGGTCCCTTGAAGGACATTAGAATAGTGAAATATTCGAGACAACCATGTGAAGAAAAAAAAAAAAGGGAATAAGAAATGAGAAGAGTGAAGGGGAAACAAAGGATAAAGAAGACAAAGGTGAAAGGAAACACATTGCAACTGGTATTTCTCTTTTTAAAGGCACTGAAGTGGAGGATAAGAAGGTTGTATGCATAGAAGAGGATTATTCAATAGCCACAAAAGAATGACTCACATTGGCAAGAGTTGAACCAAAGTTTGCAACAATGAATAAAGAGGTAAAACCTACATTTTGTGAATTATTTGGTGATGGTAATTTCATATGATTGATATAGTTGGAATGAAGAGATGTGAGAATATTGAAAAAAAAATGTTGCAATAATAGAGAAAGAGGAGAAAGGTGAGAAATGTGAGTAGATTGAATTCATTGATTTCTACGAGATTGTCAATATAGATTTGAATGCAGGTGTTGATAAGAATGAAATGGAATGAGAAGATAAACTATGGTATAGCAAGGTGAATTTCATGAGAGGAAGAAAGAGGGGAAAGATGAAAGAGGGAAGAGACAAGAAGGTCGAGAGTAAGGAGAAGAAGAAGAAAGAACATAATGATAAAGAGTGGATCCAGAACAAGCACTGAATTTTCAAATGATCATGAGTTTTCAACCCATGAAATATTTCCTTTTACCCATTGTGTTTGATGTAGGAGCATTTAGGTGCAATCCCGCACATCCAAAAAACACGATTTGATTTTTTCTTTATTTTATTTATTTGTTTTTCCTATGCTTAGCTTTGTGATTTTTGCTACTTGTGTTAATTGGGTTAAATTTGCTTTAAATTGCATATTTTTACTATTATTTATATGGCTTTATGGACCCTAAGGCTAGACCTAAAAGCTAGGCATGTTGTGGGACCTTAAATATTGAGTAAAAGGTAACATGTTTTTGGTCTTGTGGGCATGATTTCATTCAATTCATGCTCTCCTCCAACTTCATTGAATGCATTAAAAAATTAAGAGTCTACATTGTAAAGTTGGATAATGATTTAAAGTTTTAATGTTTTAATTTTTATTAATATTTTGAAATATTGTAAGGGAGCCAACATTCAACGCTCAACAAGGTTGGGAATTAATTACACATTTTGGGAGTTTAAAATTTGAATTTTTTAATCTAAAATTAGGACACTACACCGTCAAGTGCTAAAAAAGGGGAGATAGTGGAGATTCTAGAAAATGGGCAAATTTGCATAGTAGTGGTAGAGAAATAATGAATTAAGAGGAGTGATATCTAAATAGAGGATATAACCATGCCCAAAAAGATATTTGGGGGAACAAAATAATCTTGTTGGTTGCAAAGGAGAATCCCATATGTATGCCTGAGAAAGAAAATTGAAGAGCTTGAGGTGAAGATAAGAGAGCAAATTAATGCAAGAAGGGAGATAGTTTTCTTGAGAGCAATTGGAGAAGTTTATACAATCATTTTGGGATGAAATATTCATGCTTTTAGCTGGTATTTAATGTATTTCCTTTATGTTTATAGAGGTTTTGATGATGATTTTAAAATTCTCGGAGATAGAGCTTGTATCAGAACTTGATTCCTATAGCTAGTCTTAATGTTCATCTTTAGGAGTGTGCAACTTTTAGATTTCTTGAAGTATGGGGAACCATGAATAAAAATGTTTCTTTTACATGATTTTTGCTGCAAATAATGTATTTTTTTAAGTTAAAAAAATTATTCTTGAGTTTGCTACACCAATTGACAATCCCTTTTTGATTCTCAATCATTGAGCTACATCACTTACAACCACACAATTGTGAGAATATAATTTTGATGAAATATCCTTCATTTACACATTTATGCACATCTCTCCATGATTACCAATTATCAATTTGTGAGTATGAGGGCTCTTTCTCATCAACTCCTATTTTTCAATTTGACGATCACAATGGTGTTGGCCTTTAATAGGCACAAAGAAATATTTTGATAGCATCTTGATTTTTCGATTGATGATATCAACATGATGTCAACAATTATTCCTCCCTAATGACCCCTCTCCATTGACAATTTGGGATTTGAACCTAATTTCTTATAAAGCCCTAACTTGAGCATACAACATACAACCTCTTTTTTAGAGCAATTTTTTTATTTTGGTTTTTTTTCCATGCTCCTAATTTTTAATCATTTAAAAAGAAAAATAAGAACTTCACTAAAACTAATCCATCTTATAATCACATCCAAGCTTAGGTTGTGATTGAAACATCTTCTACTATGAATCCTCTTAGACTAATCACTCTAGTATTTTCCTAGCTTTTTGATTCCCTCCATTCCATTATGGTGTTGTTTCTTATGATAACTTAATCCACCTTCCCTATATCCAGCCTATAGATACCTCAAAACCTTTATCCCCTTTTAATGTGAAGACCTTCTATCAATATCATCATGCTCTTGGACATGGTATCGAGAAATGTATGCTTCCTAAACATGAAACTCAAGACCTCATTGATCGTAACGTCATTTAGGTAGATGGTGTAAATGACAAAGGGAATAGATTTGTAGCTCCTCCAAACTAGAACCTGCAATTTTTTTCCAATCCTTGACTATCCCATTTACTTAGCCTTGTAGAACCTTCCATACAAATAGTGCATACCAATCTTAATCCTCAACATGACTCTCTTGTGAACCTAGTCAGTATGATAGATGCTTTCTCTCACCAAACCAAACCTAAACCTAACATTACCTTTACCCACATCGATGCTTCTATTCATGCATCTAATGGAACTTTGTGCATTACCGTTAGGATCAACAATAAACCCACATGGGTAGTACTCATTGATCTCGTATGCAGGGTGAATGTTGTTACAAAAGAGTTTCTCTATGTGCATAAATAACACAAAGATGCCTATGATAGATAATAATTATTGGTTAGATTTCATGATGGTTCTACCCATCCTACCCTTAGCACCATATCCCTTTGAGTCTATGTTGGACCCTTTAACCATAATTCCAACCTCCGACCAATTTCATGTGAATTTGGGTCATCTTGACTCACTTCCATGAGGGTAGTCCCCTCTGTCATCCATAAGTGTTTCTTTTTTAATTGAAGGCGAAGTGTACACTATTCATGACAATAGATTTTTGTTATGAATTAGGTGTTGTACACCTTGCATAATGTTTAATTTATTTTTATGTGTGTTGTACACCTAGGGGGTCCTAGAAGTATGCACATCACTAGGTGTTAACATTCTTGGGGTTGTTTTATGTGTTTCATTTAATATTAGAAAATATATTTAATGTGTCATTTGACTTTGGGAAAATGTATATATTTCAAATTGGGGAAATATTAATAAAGTGAAAACTTAGTACCCAATATTAAATAAGGGGTCAATAGTTTTGTAACTCATGGTATTAGTCACATGATTGTTGAACACTTCTCGATGTTGAGAGCGGGGGGGGGGGGTGTGAATCAACATATATTTAGACTTCAACAATTTAACCAATCAATTATCATTGATTCTATTTAACACATGTGCAGAAGTAAAGAATCGAGCAACACAATAGCAATCACACATGAACACCAAGATTTTATGTGGAAAACCCAATCAAGGAAAAACCACGATGAGAACTATCCAACTATATGAAGAACATGTTACAATGTTTTAGACTCAGGGCAAAGGAAGCTGACTACACCTAATATGGACTTGCAAAACTAAGCCACATAATCTTAGAGCATGATACAAAGGACTTGCATTATTGAGATGCACAATTTTAGGTCTTGATACAATAAAGACTTGTAGACACTGGGGATCACTTCTCCAGGGAAAGATGCAAAGCATCCAAGATTACAATATCAATATGATTGAATTGTAGAGGATCACATCCTCTAATATGTTGATTACAACCCATTATTAATACACATATGAAACTGGATACATTATTGATCAACTATACTTGCACACCTTCACACTTACACAATATTACTCACTCACTTTACAACTACTTGTTCACCATCCTCCAAAATTTTTTCATGCTTTATATACCATTCACAATCAAAATAACACCAATTACGTCGACCTAAATTGATGTAACATGTAGATATAAACAATTGGCCCAAAACATAATCTTTGAAGAAATGTAGAAGGTAGAATGAGGTGTGTGAAGCATCACACCATGTCGAAACTCCTTCCTAACCATCCCAAATCAATTCTTGTGGTTCCACACACTACCACATGAATGAAAACATCATAAATCGACTCTAAGAGATAAACATGTTAATGCCCATTGACACAAATAAATTACAACATGATGTGAACCACCAAAAATGCTTGTTGACGTAACACACAACATCATGTGACACCATCACAGATAAACCATCAAACCGCACCACCAAAAATATTGAAGGCAGAGGAATGCAACACATTCCTACACACTGTTACGCTATTACTACACAAGCTAGTACACAAACCAACATAACTTCAATTGAAGATCGAATGAGAACCTAGAAAACGAGATAAATGCAAATTTTGTATCCACCAACATCATATTACAACCACAACAATTGATGAAACAATGTGCCATAATACAAACCAAAAACTTGAGCATACTCTATATACTATTCATCATAATAGTCACACTTAGCCAATACTAACTGCAGAACATTGAGATCATCTCCAAATCTTTGGAAAAACCATAATACAACTAGATATATCATCTAATCATCCACAATCAATCCACATGAACACTGAATCAATCCTTTATTATTGCACTAACTGAACATGTATTCAAACCAAATATTGACAACCGGACACACATTTGGACCAAAGATATCAACAAGTTTGACATTAATGACAACACAAACTCATGTTTGCAGCAATGGTTCTATGTAATACCACTTGGTGGTTTTGTGTGAACTTGTAATTCCACTTGGTTTTATGTAATAGTGGGCCTATTAAAGTTGCCATGATGAAAATAGAGGACAAGAACCATAGTCCAAGAAAGACGATTTCAAAAAAGGTTCACACTTTTTTCTAGAAGAATACTCAACTCCAATGTACAAAGAGGATAGAAGAGGATAATTGGATAAAGGTAGAAATGAATGTAAATGAGCATGATTAAGCATGAAAAAGGTTTCATTGCTAACCAAGAGCCTTGAAATACATCAACCCAATAAGAAGGCAATAAAGGGATATCAAAGAAAATAGTGATGATAAGGAATGAAATTAAACAAATATAGGTAAAAAGAGGCAATGTTTATGCCTTGAGTCATCAACTCCAAGATAAATAGGGAGTAGGCCCCCTATGAGCATTGAAAATTAGTATGATAAAATTGTAGAGGATACTCTTGGAGGAGGGGACTTGGGTTATAGGGCCTTTCATAGAAAATAAAAATGTTGTTTGTCTTTTAAAACCCCATAAGTATGATGGATGTAAGATTCCCACTTTCAAAGGACATAACATGATTGCAATTTTAAATTAAAATATAAAATGACAAAGAAAATTAAGGAATAATGGTTTTGATAAGAGATACTCGAGATAAAAATATTTGAGCAATTAATTTGTATTAAAATGACAAAAAATGGAAGATAAGCTAGAATTATATTTTTTTGATTTTTTCCCACATACCTAAAAACCTAAACAATTATGGGAGTGCAGATACATATGTAGCCTTAAAGAAATGTATTATCATGCTCTTAATGTATAAAAAAACCCTCTTAGGAGATTTCAATGTAAGGATAACAAATCAACAAACCAAAATTTTATGCAATAATGTAGCAATTCTTTATGTGTAAGGACCTCCATAATTCAAAAAATACACAAAATAAGCATAAATCAATGACACGAGTTCAAATATACAAGATCGGAGATGTGATATTTATATAGTGTCAAGATTATTTACTACAATAAGCCAATAACAAGACATAAGGAGACACAGTCCTTTACAATAGAGCATAAGGTTAAGTACATTGAATACATATGAATAATCACAAAGACCTTCTTGTTAGGAACTCCTGAAATTTGCCTCTCTAAAGAACACCATGGACAATAACATTGTTGGAGCGCGTTTCCACTCTACTACAAAATATTTACACTTCCTTGAAATCTTTCATGACACAAAAGATACTCAACCCAACATGAGAAAGACTAGTAAAGTAATACTACCAAGAGTAGTGGAATTTGTGCAATATGTTATATCTACATTCTAATGCAACATATTTGTTTGAGTCAATTCAATAATTCAAGATCTATTTCAAACAAAAAGAACAACATAGTAACTTAATTATGATTTCTAACACATTCCAAAGAAGTCTCCATAATACTTTTGAGCATACAAGAGCTCATAAATGCACACAAGATCACATAAGAGCACAAAGGAGCACATAAGAGTATTCAAGAGCATATGTCTATTCATCTTCTTACATGTATGTAATTGCCATTATGAAACATATATTATATATAAACGTCATTATGAAACTAATACACTGTTTATGAATGGCATTATGAAACTAATACACAATACTCCCACTAAAATCCTTAAAATGGTAGCACAAGTAAATGATATCATTCCATGCAATTGAATCTTATTTATCATGAGTACTTATATGATTTTATTTTCTAATGAAAGGCAACAATATTCGCGTCTTAATGTGCATGTAGATTAAACATAATGAAGGAGATTTTAGCCATAAACAAGATTATGCATATATTTAATAAAGAAGGTATATCACATGCTTGTATAAATATATATACATATAAAATTGTAAATGCATGTGTGTATACATTCTAATGATTACCAATATCAATGACAACAAAAACATGAACAACAGAGATAAAATGAAATCACACTCATACAAGTTGGACCTTTTTCGTTTGATAGACACCATAAGACTGTATGATAAAATATTCTATATTTCATGACTTGATCCTATCATGCTTTTTCATCTCAGTAACCCATAATTCAATTTAAACGATCCTTCTTTATAATGTTTGAAATTATAAGTTTAATGCCCTCATTCTAGAGACCTTTTCCACGTATTTCTATTTGATCCAATAAAAGGAATTATGACTGTTTTACAACTTATAATATTGATCTCTCTTTATCACACAAGATATACATACCTTTTTATTAAATAAGTAATGCTTGCTTTTGTTTGCATAGTTGTTCATATGAAACTATATCACATTAAATCTACTTGATCATTTTTATGTATGATAAGACATATTGCAAATTGAATTAAAAATAATAATGTATTATAAAAGAAGGTATGACACATGTATGTATACATAATATACATATATATGTGCATACGTATTGAAGAAAACATGAACTTTTAGTGATAGTTAAAATAGAAGAATCTAATTAAAAATGCAGCCAAGTTATTGCAACAAAGATGTCTATTATGTTTAGCGTTTTCATGATTTTAGTTTGTATATAACTAAGTTATCAACTTCCTATTCCTTTCACGTTACTATGAAGTGGACAACATAATTTCAATTGATAACTAAAAACTAATATATATAATTTTCAAAATATAGAAATGATAAATTTGGTTTATTTTATCATTGTCTTTCCTTCCTTTTCTTTGTTTTCCTTTCCTAACATGAAGAATGGTTTTCTATACAAGTTTCTGGATTTCAAGATGACTGTAATCCATACTAGTTTTACATATAAAGAAAATATTCAATGTCATTCAATGAGTTTCCAAGAGATTAGATATTGAGTCTAATAGTGTTGATTTTTATAGAGTGGAGTTTTTTAGACAATCATTATAACTATCATACCAACATGATCAATGCTTTGTTTGTAAATATATTTGGAAGCATTGTTGGGCATATAAGTAGCAAGTTGGTCGAATAAAATATACAAGGGCAAAAGTGTAAGCAAGTTTTACACAAAAATAATGAAAAATAAATCACAACATATGAGGCATAGTTTTGTAAGATTATGTAAGAAAAGATAGGAAGCTTATTTTTATATTGTGAACTTTAAGAAATCTATTGATAAGGTTCCTAGGAGTAAGTTATGGAGTAAAATGAAACATTCTAGCATCCTAGAGTAATGTAGAGCAAGTTTCCATAGACTTTAAATGATGAGGTTCAAGTAAAAATTAGAACTCAAGTTGGGCTTTTAGTAAGCTTTAGGAGTAACATTAGAATCAAGCAAGGATGCTCTTTGTCCTTTACCCTATTTGACTTATATATTAACAAACCAAAATAATGGTTAAATCTACAAGGAGGGGATGATGTTCTTTTGAGAGTCTATTGTGAGGATTCTTTTGTTTGTTGGTGATATTATTTTGATTGCAAAACCCACTCAAGGGCTACAAGAGCACTTTGGCCTTTTCCAACTGAAAGGATGAAATGAATTAACTTCTTTTGAATGGGTTATTTTTGAAGAAGTAATAGGGTACACATATGTTGGAATAAACTTCAACAACAAACTTAGTTGAGAAACTTGCAGAAGAGAACTTTGAGTTGTTGAAGAGCACTTTTTGAATTACAAAACATAACTGAGTTATGAGAATGGAATATTGTCTAGATTCTAATTAGGCTATTACTAATTTTGGTGTTGCTTTATGGGTACAAAATATGGGCTAGCAACACTTCAAAAATAAAATAAATGCAAATAGAGAGGACCCAAAAATGCCTAACAATATGCAAATTCAAAATAAAAGCTTTGGTTCCATATGAAGCTCCTTTAATAGAAACATGTACCTTTCCTTTTGAGTTAAGTGGTACAATTCATCTCTTAGGATATTTGAAAAATAAATAGACAAATGCAAATATATGGCCTAAGGCTTTCATTAAAGAGGTTTTGAGGATAGATCAAATGGATAAACAAGTAGAATATCAATTTACATACACTTCCAAATTATATATTTTTTGTTATTGACAAATTCCACAAATCTATGTGAAAAAAGGTGTTAGGGAGAAAAATGGAATCTTATTATCATTAAAACATCTACACATTTGCAAATATCACTTGGAGAGCAAAGATGCTTATATCTCAATTGAGAACTAACTCACATCATCATCAACATGAATCATGGAAATAAAAGAGGCCAAAAAAGAATGAAAGAAGAGGGTATTTGTTGTTTGCATAACTAACACTTGCAACAAAAGGAGGTGCACTGGTTTCCAATAAATTTGACATGAGGTCTATAATTGCTTAAAAACCTACAAGAATAAGCTTATATTGTAGGAGCAATGAAATAATAACATATGCTTTCGATTGGCAGAAAATTGATAGTATCAATGTTAGCAATAAGAATGATTTGGGGCCTTGAGGGGAAAAATTGTAGATGCCTTCTTTAGTTGAAGAATTTTGTCATCATGTGTATGTGCTAAAATAAATGAAAAATTAAAACGACCAAATAAACTGAAAATTTATTTAATAATCAAAAACATCTCTACATGAATTTGAGATTTTTGCTACATAAGTTAGTTGTGCAGAGACATAAATTAATTGTGTAGAGAGATGAAACCAAAAAACAAATAGGTAAAAGAAAAAATGGATGCTGGTAGGTCTAAAAAGATGATTTTTTGATAATGTTTGTTGGAATATCTTAAGGTCTAAAATGCTAGTAGTTGATGCAAAAGAACCCCCTTACCCACAACTCAACTCACTAACACAAAATAATAAAGCAAAGACTCTTCTTCCAAATTGACGATTGATTGCAACAAAGAAAATATAATTACATTCTTATTAAACATGCAAACATAAAATAACAATCATTGGATTAACAACAACCTCTCTCTTGATGCGGCTAAAGAGGCTCCAAACCAGGGTTATAAAACTTGTGTTATCGACTTTTTCAAATTTTTTTGAAAAATCAAAACCTCAGCTAATTCTGTTGATCACAATAAACGATCTGTAATTTTTGACAAATTTCATGTTATTGACTTTTCTTACCCATTTTGAAACCAGTTTAGCCACCACCCTCTCTCCCTCTCTCTTGCATTATACCTTAACTTTGCGACTGCAATGCGCAAACATCTCATTACTCTCTCTCTGCACATGCACTTCTATTTTCCACACTACTCGCACCCACACTCTTCTTCTTCTCACCGTTCGACCCACTCTTCTCTTATTGTGCCGAAACTTCTTCTTTTTCTGGCCGATTCCCATCTAGCTTGATCGATATCTATTTCCTTCCTCTTTCCATCGGTCCATATTCCCCTTCGTCCTTCGTTGTCTTTTCCACTTCTTGGGCCAATGGTCAAATTTGCTTTTGAAACGAAGGGAAGCTGAATCAGTTTGGGTTTGGGAGGCGTTGTCTCAGCCAAAAGACCAGTCCAATGCACTTGTTTAAGCCACCTCATGCATCTGCTGCAATCTTCTACACAGCTTCTTTGTCTTTTCACCTTACGCATCCCTTATTATTCCCACTTTGTCTATCGCAGTTGATCTCTTCCAATTCGTTGCAGAGAAATACATTCCACGTGGGCGCCAAACAAACAACTATAGTTATGACAAACCAAGCCAACTGTGGGAGCACAGATTATAAGAACCTCGTAGTATAGTGTTTCATTTCTGTCATGCGATCTATTAAGAATTTGTCATTTCGCTAATGCTATTGCTCTCGGGTGTTATGCTCCAAAAAGTGAAAAGAATCCATGAAGCGAGGGCATTGCTGCTCAAACGAAATGTTACGAGGTGGAAGAAGACCACGAACCTGTCCTTTTCTGCGACATCTTCAAACACTCATATTATGAGTATGATCCACTTATGATGGTAGAGGGTGATTCTCATCATGAAACCTAGATGAATGTATTGAACTCTTCGAAGGATAATGATGGTGCCGGTGGTTCACAGTGCTAAAGCTAGATGATTCACACTTGAAGAACCTGCATTGCTTAATGGGAATGATCGCAGAACTGGTGATCCTCATCATATCACTGCAACTCTTCAACGATGGGGAGCTGCATGAAACCAATACAGGGAAGCGAACAAGAGCTGCAAAGCAAGACACATTTGCTATTTCTCTGTAGATTCAAACATCTAAAACATTGCAATCATTGATATTCACGAGACGACATTCTGTCAAATAGTTCACAAATTCCACTGGCCATGAAGTTGATATCAACTAGGCAGTTGCAGTTCTTCTATGTATTTAAAACTCTCTCTTTCACCCTTCACAAAAATTCATCGTTAGAGCTTAGTTGAACATGAAGAGAAATGAACTTTGCAAAACTGAGTGAAGCCAGACCAAGCAAACCAAAATTTGAAACAAACAAACTAAAACGAAATATTTTTGGTGGTGCAGGATAGTTCATGCAACAATGTGTACAAGGAACCGGAGTTTTAAAAGACAAACTGGCACATTGGACATTATGTGGCACTATCAAACATCAGCACCTTCGAAAACATACACATTTTGGCTATATTCTTATATGCTAGTTGGTACTGAAATCTATGGATCTAATACCAATAATAATAGCTAAATTGCATTCTCCCTCTCACCTCACTTAGCATTAGAGGCTAGGGATCATGGAAATCCTACTCATAAATCCCCTACAGTTAACTTCCAATCGCTTTTTAAATTTGTAGGCTTCCTTTAAGATCTTTCGATCATCACTTATCGCAACTATTGAGAAGGTATGGTTTTCTTGTATCACAGAGGTGCTCGACATGTCTCAAACGAGGTAAGGAAGTGTAGCCAAGATAAACAATTTTTTTTCCAATGAAAAAGGGAAGTTGAGGTCCATAGCCAAATCAATGGGTTACCTTTATGAATATTTAGGGTCCTCGAAGAAGCTAACAAGATCACAATCGGAGTAAATGGTTTTGTGAAGCATAAAGGTGGACTCATTTTAGGCTAGAAAAATTGGGTTATAGATGAAAGCATAATTGTTATGTTTTCAAACCAATAAGAAATTGAATCATAGAAAAGTCTTAACTTAATAATTTGGAGCTTCATAAATGATAAATGAAAATAGCCATAGATAATACCATGCCATTTATTTAATAGATAACAGCAGCATTAATGCTTTTTAATGAAACAAAACACAATGAAAATAATCAAGCCACATACAGATTCCTCAAACGATAGCAAGTGACTTACCTCAAGAAAATTATAATAATTAAATTAATTAAAACCAATACATCCTTATCAACACATTAATTACAATTTACAGAGGAAACTATTTCCAAAGTTGCATACGTGCATGAAAGATACTATTTGTTCACATACTTCAAATAAATCAAATAATGGATTTTAAAGCTCCTTTCAAAGAAGATGGAATTGAAGTCAATGAAGCAGACGAAGAACAATTTAAAAAATAAAAGCAATTTGTCTGAAGAGAATAAATCCCAAATGCACCATTCTCAACACCATCAAGTTCCAATCCGATCCAATCACTTAAGTGAAATGTAAAGCGTTTACATGCAAATCCTCAAGACAAAAAACAAAAAAATCATCCTATAGTTGGAAAGTGGATACCTGCACACTGACCTCCTACCATCTCCTCCCATTCATCTCTTGATGATTCGTTTTGGTCAGAAAAGGGATTAAAGTTTATAACTGCCTCCCTCCCATTACAGTTGATTGCAGCCCTGTCACGAGCCTTGAAAAACCCTCACTTGAGTTACATTAGCTACCATTTCTACCATTTCCTTAACCAATTCCTTCTATGCAGCATGGATGGTAGGGAATTCATGTATAATTAATCTCTATTTATATCGTTACAACAATTACAATTAATTTATAGTTGGCATACTGTATTGGCAGAATATCTGGAAGTAATGTATGATTGGCATATTTTATGGTCAGAATTGTTACAACTAATCTCTATTTGGCATTCTATATCATCAAAGACTAAAAACCTCCTGTTATTATGTTCTTTGAAAGAATCATAGTAGCCACAGCAGCTCAACCATATTACTTTTGGTTCTTGCTCAAATTGTAGTTTGATTTAGAAATGTTCATGTCTTGCTTGTTTTTCACCTCCAGATTTTTTATGAGCCAAAAAGGCATGCTCATTCTGCTAAAACAGATGAAAAAATATCTAAACAAAGGAAACGACAATCAGAAGAAATGACGAGGAGAGCTAAAAACCCACTTCATTTATCAAAGTAAGTGGTAAATGGAAACAAATTAATCGATTCAACTCAACCAAAATGATCCTGTAGCTAGGCTTAATTGCAAGCTAGTGATCTATATGTGGCTTATAGAGGTACCATTTTGATTTTGATTTTGATTTTAAATGCAACCCACATTACTAGTACTAACATTCTAATCATAGCCTCGAAATAAGTATGTTGGTTAAACAGAATTGTGGGCAACTTGTAGATTACACCAAGGCCTTGGGGAATCAGTAATTTCATATGCATTTGCCTATATTTTTATAATAATTATTTTTAAATATTCACTAATGAAGAACGGCACCTCACAAAGCAAAAATAGGAGTGTATGTTGTATTATAAGCTAGATATTTTGTCTCATGGATATTAAAATAATTCTAATCTATTTAGTTAACACAAAGCAAATACCAAAGTAACTTACAAAAATGGGCTAAATTTGGACAAAGACAAAGCAAAAATAGCAGGGTATGTTGTATAAGCTATCTTTTTCCTCATGGAAATTAAAAGTCTTCTATTCTATTCAGTTGACACGAAATCAAATGCTGAAATAACTTCGAAAGATTGGCTAAATTTTGACTCAGAGAAGCTAAAGTTAGAAAAGAATTCTATGAAAAAAAGTCAAATTTTAGAAACAGAATCTATTTTACATGGTCATGTTACTATGCTACATACAAAAGAAAACTAAAAGAGAGAGATTCAATGATATCACCTGAGCCCCAACACCAATTGCTTCCATTTGTTATGCTATTACCATCTCAAAGGATGAGTCTGAGATGGGGTTTGCAATGTTTGTTTCATTATTCAGTGATATTTTCCAACATTTGGCAATAGCCTGTGTGATAAGAAATGCAGGATCCTGCAAGTTTATCATCAGAATTCTCTTTTGTGCTTTGCATAGAAAATTATAACATCTTCAACACAACTTTGGAGTCCTCAATGCAAGCTGCACCCGGGTTCAACAAACATATAACTAACGAAAGTTCTATATGGGCTTCTGATAACATATTCTCTTGGGTATTTTTTAACTATTATAGATGTGAACTTCAGGACACTATGATGAAGACTCGTGCAAGCCTTTTCAATAGAAAGATGTGATGCAGCAGTAGAGTCAATACCAATTATGCTCCCCCAATGGACCGCATTTACATTCAAAGGCTTGGAAATAGATTCGAATGGTGCAAGAAGCATCCTATGAAAAATATCATATTGGGAAACCACATGACAGAATTTGCCAGACTAATCTTCATGCCCAATTGCTTCCCCAAGTCTAGCATCTCCTACCAAAGGAAAACCAAATTTAATGCAAAAAGAGGAGATACTTCTCAACCTCTTTTCCAGAAACCAAAAGAGTGGCCAGGGCTGGTAGTGCACCTCCCATGGAATGAACCACAAATATAATCACTTGTTCCTGTTTTTATTAGCAAATCTCTCTATCTATCAGAACAAACAAATAACTTTCATTACATTTGAATTCAATAACTTGGATCTCCATAAAAAATGGCATACATGGCGGAGCAGCCATGAAATATATAGGACCAATTTACCTAAGCTTCTAAATTTGAACTTTGCAAGGTATGCAAGAATCAATTAGGAGCCACCTTAAAAAAAAAAGCTAGGATTGCCATCATCACCATTGAGGTTGGCAAGAACACTTTGTTGTCATTCTAAATATTGCACTCTCCAAATCAAGCCATCTCTGATATTAAAATCTTCTCTATAAAGTGAACAGAAGGTCACATATACAAGGCTTTAATACTCATTCACAATTTAAGTATCTACATTATATGTATGAATACTACACATCTCTTTCTATGCTTGGTACGGGACTCCAGAGGAAGTAAGAAAAGTTACATTCTCATGACCAGCAATGAATCTGAAACAACAATTCTATAAATCAACATCATCTGGCCATGCGAGCATTACAAAAATCAAGTCTTTTCAAAATCCCTTAAAATATGAAAGAAAGTTTGGATATTGTAAGAATTAATGGTTTTCTGGTTGAGCCCACAAAAATTTTTAGAAAGAGGATTTGTATTTAAGCACTCAACAAAATTTATTCGCCTTTCTATCAAACTAGTCTCTAGTTTCCATCACAACCAGTTTTATGAGATCTCTCAACCCCTTCATACATAACAAGAAAGACAAATGATTAACACAGAAACATCTGTAACTTATAATCCAGACAAGAATTCACAAGCTCACACTCACTTTGGTTGGGTAGGCAAATCTACATCCATAATTCGCAACCTACTGCTTGTTTGGCTTCAGCCTTGTGGGCATTTAACCTAGAATATTCATCTATAATGGCAACCGAAGGAG